>NW_027180554.1:0-89000 GCF_040956055.1 Brachionichthys hirsutus | reverse complement strand
ATTTGTCTTGGTCAGATAGCTTCATTGAAAGCAATGATGTAATAGGGTTACATGCAATGCGAACTTCCATGTTGAGAAACTTCACAAAATAGCTAAAGTCAGGGAACATTTTATGTTTATCTTGATAAATTGTGGCTTCCCTGATCCAACGTGAGCTCACCCAATCTGGTAACTTGACAATGATCCTTTGATTTTCCACACAGTCATTGAGTATTTGCAGACCTTGAACATGTGGCATGGCTGACTCTACACTGCTCAAAAAATCTACAAACTCACGAAGATTTTCGCTATCTTTGGGGCCAATCTTATGCCATGCCTGTATTTTGTCACGATATGCCTTACCAACTATAAATGGATCGCCAAACCTGTCTTCAAGTATGTTCCAGGCAGCATGATAAGCTGTTTCTGTTCCTACAAGAAAATGCCCTTCAATGGCTCTCTTGGCTCTGCCGTGAATGAATGAATGAATATATTTATTAGATAGAATGTTAGAGTATAAGTACAGTCACACAATAGCATGTATTACAGTACAAATAAAGTCAAACATCCTGTCTAAGAGGAGCATTTCTAAAAAGCCCTTGCGGTCTTGTTTCCGTTGAAAGTCCTTCGTACATAAATCATCCACAATTAACAATACAAATAAAAATAAAACCAATATTCAATAACTCAATTGATGCAACGTAACATTAGAAAAACAAAAATAAAATGATTTTACACCGCCGATGCAAACTAACAATTAATCTAAAATAAATTACACCACTGATGCAAAATGACAATGAATGACAATAAATTACATAAATTACAATAAATTACAAAGACACTTAATATGTGCAACGTCGGTGGACAAAAAAAGTGTGGGGGGGGGGGTTGATCCGGAGAGAGTCGTGATGACTATCTCCGTTTCTGTCCCCCTGAAAGGTGTATTTTTAGGGCCGTTTTGAAGGAGGCCAAAGAGGTGCATGTTTTGAGGGCAGGAGTCAAACAGTTCCACCCTTAGGGGGCAGTATTGTAAAAAGATGATTTACCCATGTTAGTCCTGTAGGAGGGGGTAACCAGGTTGTTGTTTGAGCTCCCTCTAGTGTTGTGGCTGTGGGTGTCACTAAATCTTTGGAGGTGTTTATTCAGGTATGCAGGGATTGAGGGGACTGAGGGCAGAGCTGCATTGACTATTTTAAATGCCAATCCCATTTTGAGCTGTTTAACCCTGTCTTCTACCCTGAGCCATTTTAGGCTAGCAAAATGTCCAGGAAGAAGGTGGGTCATGGGCCCCCGTCAACATACTTGCGCAGAAAAAACAGTTTTTCTTGAGTTGGCAGGTTCTTATGATCAATTAGTGTACAGAATGACAGTTTCCAGTCATTATACATGAGAGGATCTCCAGTGAAGATCTCAGGTTCTGGGATTGGGATCCGATTAGCTGTGATTGCTTCTGCAAGAGTTTTCACAAGTTCGCTGGAAAAGTCATGAGAGACTGCTTGAGTGACAGGAATTTGGGAGGATGTGGCTGGTTGTGGAACAGAATATGAGGGCTGCACATGGGGCTGCAGCAGCGCGGCTTTAGGTTCATCCCTTTGTGGATGACGAACTTGAGTCGGCTTGGCTTGTTGCATTGAGAAGGCTTGGGCAACAGGCACCTCTGGAGGAAAAAGGAGGTTCAACTAAAGGGTTGAGTGCAAGCGGTGGATGAAGGGATTCTGTATAAACCTGCAGTCTTGCTTGTGCTGCAGCATGTCCTTTAAGTTCCTCTAGACGTTCGACTTCTCTCCTCTTCCCTTCCAGCTTACATTTTCGATCAGCATTTTCTGTTATGAATTGAGCTCGTTTTTTAGCACTCTCTGCTTCGATTTCCTTTTCTTTAGCTTCACTTTCAGCCTCTAAAATTTGATATTCCACCTCAAGTCTTTGAACCTCTTCCCTTTGTTGATGTTGTGCATTGGTTATCTTTATCCTCTCTTCCACAGCTGCGGCTTCAGCTGCTGCTTGTGTGGCGCTTAAGGACAGAAGGGAAGAGCGTCTGGATGCTTCAGAAGAAGCTTCAGTTTGAGCTGAGATGATACTCGACACCGTGGGGTCAAACACTGATCCAGCATCAGGCCACGATGCGTCTGAAGCAGCGCCGTGGTGGTGTTGAGCCTTTATATTTGCGATCCTGGTGAATGCGTGACATGTATCATTCATTCTCCTCATGTCAGGTTCTGGACTTGAAATAGATCTCATTTCAAGGTAAATACTGTCGATGTCACCTTGCAATTTATTGATTGTTTCTACAACTTCATCAATCAGATCGTCTTCAGCATCATTGCTCTTAATGGAGTGTTTTAACCCATTGATGTGATACCTCCATCTTCGGTACACTTTTACAAATTTCACATTTAGGTTCTTTAATTTGTCATCTAACAGAGCGTTTCCCTTTTCAGTGAGCGTTCTTGTACGCACACGTTTCCTAATTCCAGAAGACAGCTTTGTGTCATCCTCACTAACCTGAGATTGCGTGTCTTGTCCTCCGTTTTCAGCTTGGTCATTAGCAGGTAGGGCTGTGTGCTCTGCATCGCTGTGTCGCTGAAGGCTTCCATGACTTTCCCTTTCAGTTGGCTCAGAAATACTTTCCTTTATGTGTGACATATTAACGGCATAAAGCATTAAGTATGTTGAAATGTAAATAAACCAATACCTTTCCCCAATATGCAAATGCAAATGAACAGTTACTTTGAAAACGAAATTAGACATTCAATGTCTGATAAACTTAACTGAAGCAAATTTTGATAGAATTATGGACTATGATTGTCAGTTTTCCAGCTGTTTGATAATGGAATTAATGCACCGGCAACAGACAACAACGAAAAAGAACCAAAAGAAAGCTTTTCCATTTCTACCCATGCAGGTCCGTTGTTGTCATATTGACGGTGCATCCAGAAAGACAAACAATATAAATTTGAAGCCCAGTAATAGTTCTGAAAATTTGGCAAAGATAGGCCTCCATCTTGTTTTGATTTCTGCAAATGTTCTTTACGCAAGCGTGGCTTCTTACGGTTCCAAAGAAATGATGAAATTATAGAGTCCAGTTTCTTGAAATAGGTATTAGGAATGTATACAGGAAGGCTTTGAAACAAGTAGAGATATTCGGACTTTCCTAAATCAATGGTTGTGGACTATGAGAAGGGACGTGAAAAAACATCAAAGCATATAGACATCAAAGACAGAGCATATATGGGTCTCCAAAGGTCAATAAGATCAAAGCAGATGGACATCAAAGGGATGAGGCTATATAAGCAATGTGGTGTGGAAATTGACCGCAGGGGTGTCGAACCTGGGAAGGATGGAGCGGGAGATCGACAGACGGATCGGTGCAGCGTCTGCAGTGATGCGGACTCTGCACAGATCCGTCATGGTGAAGAGAGAGCTGAGCCCAAAGGAGAAGCTCTCGATTTACCGGTCGATCTTTGTTCCTACCCTCACCTATGGTCACGAGCTTTGGGTAGTGACTGAAAGAACGAGATCGCGGGTACAAGCGGCTGAAATGAGCTTCCTCCGTGGGGGGGCGGGGCTCTCCCTTAGAGATAGGGTGAGAAGCTCAGTCATCCGGGAGGAGCTCGGAGTAGAGCCGCTGCTCCTCCGCGTTGAGAGGAGCCAGATGAGGTGCATCTATTCAAGATGCCTCCTGAACGCCTCCCTGGTGAGGTGTTCAGGTCACGTCCCACCGGGAGGAGACCACGGGGAAGACCCAGGACACGCTGGAGAGACTATGTTTCTCGGCTGGCCTGGGAACGCCTCGGGATCCCCCCGGAAGAGCTAGAGGAAGTGACCGGGGAGAGGGAAGTCTGGGCTGCCTATACCTGTAAAGTGAGACGACTGTCTGTTCTGATCTGGTGCAATATAACTTAAAATTAATGTAATTAATAAATTATTATTTTTTCATTATTATTATTTTTATTTTTATTTTTTATTTTATTTTATTTTTTATGACTGAAGAGTTTTCCAGACAGACAGGAGACGCTGTCTGGCCGGATGTGATTGGCAGAGACCTTCCGTGTGATTTTTGGAAATTATACACAGTGTTGGGAAACTAATAATAATAATAATAATAAGCTTTATTTATATAGCACTTTTTTAGAAATAAAATTCCCAAAGTGCTTTAACAGATAATAACAAATCAACATGAATCATTTAAACAAAAAATACATATTAAACAAACATTCAACAATGTAAAACTCGTGTATAAAAGCAACAGTGGCGTCAGGGCACAAGTGATGAGACGAGGTACCCAGCAATAATCATAAAGTAATAAAACAATGTTCAAAAAATAAATAAATAAATAAATACATTAAAAAATTTAAATAAAAGTAAATGAAAAGTAATTAAAACAGAGGACTCCATCAATTAAAAGCCAGTCTATATAAATACGTTTTTAGAAGTGTTTTAAAAGAAGTAACTGAATCTGCAAGCCGTATATTTTCAGGCAGGTCGTTCCAGAGCCGAGGGGGAGGGGCCCTGATGGCGAATGCTCGGTCACCTTTAGATTTCAACCTCGACTTCGGAACGACCAGAAATCCTCGACCCCAGGATCTCAGGCTGTGGGGGGGCTCATATAAAGTCAATAAATCATAAATATAAGTTGGGCCCAGACCCATAAGAGCTTTAAAAGCGATCAGTAAAATCTTAAAATCAATTCTAAATTGGACTGGCAGCCAGTGCAGCGAAGCAAGGACTGGGGTGATGTGATGGCGTCTGTTAAAACCAGTAAGAAGCCGAGCTGCTGCGTTCTGCACTAGTTGGAGGCGGGACAGTGATTTGCTGTTTGTGCCAGACAGGAGTGAATTGCAGTAATCGAGTCTTGAGAAGATGAGTGTGTGGATTACTTTCTCCAGGTCTGACTGTTGTAGCATGTGCTTTACTTTTGTAATTAATCGGAGGTGAAAGAAGCACGATCGAACTGTAGAATTGATGTGTGAGGTGAAGTACAGATTGTGATCAAATATAACTCCCAGGTTTTTTGCAGTGGGTTTGAGGTTATGTGATAGTGGACCAAGTACTGAAGGACAGAAGGGGACTAACTAGTAACTTAAATAATATTACTTTTACCAGTAATGAGTACTGTAACGAATTACTTTTTCATGTTTACTTTGTCACATTTACTTTTTTTTCAAAAGTAATATATTACTTTTTTCACTCCGACCGGATACGGAAACGATTCGTCCTCGTCTGTTTTTAAGGTCGGTGGTGTAAACTCGATCCATTCCGTTTGGTGTTGTTTTGCTGCCCGCTCGCTCCACGGAAGCGGACTGTCTCCGTTAAAATCAAAACATCAGCGCTAGTGCGTCCATATGTCTCCGCTTCAGAGTGGAATCCGTTCAATGATTGGCTATAACAATAAGACGGACAGAAGCAATGTTTTTCTTGTTATTCTTATTACATTAATGTGCATGTTGCATTGAAATGCACCAGCGCTCGTTGGCCTCATGGCCCAGCAGCACTTTGAGCTTGTCTGCTTTAATAAACAACTGAAGTTGTTCAAAAAGTGTGTTTTGTTATCAGTTTGAGTCCAGATGTGGTTTCATTGAGTCAGCAATTTATGGATTCCTACAAAGTAAAAGTATTCATGTTCATTTAATTCAAATGAGGCTCCAGATTGACTCAGACGGACTCATTATGTCGTGTGTTCAGAATCAGAATCAGAACCAGAATCAGAAGGTGTTTATTGTCAGTGAGTGTTCACAGACTAGGAACGTTTCTCGGTGAAGTCGTGCTACATGTAACAGTAATGACTAAATACAAAAACCATACAAGTACAGACACATCAGCAGCAGCCAGAGTGGTTACACAGATGTGTACTAGCAGCAGTAAACTAGCGTCATCACGCAGTGCAAATGGAACAGTGCAAGTTGTATTCAGGAGTCCGGGACAGAATTATTAAGTGTTCATGAGTCTTACGGCTGAGGGGAAGAAGCTGTTCTTGTGGCGGGAGGTTCTGGTCCGGATGGACCGTAGCCTCCTGCCTGAGGGGAGAGGGTCAAAGAGTCCATGTCCAGGGTGAGAAGGGTCGGCTGTGATCCGACCTGCACGCCTCCGAGTCCTGGAGACCTGCAGGTCCTGGAGCGATGGCAGCTTGCAGCCGATCACCTTCTCCGCAGCACGTACAATGCGCTGCACTCTGCGTCTGTCCCTGGTGGTGGCGCCAGCGTACCACACGGTGACGGAGGAGGTGAGGACGGACTCCACGATGGAGGTGTAGAACTGCACCAACATCTGGGTTGGCAGCTCGAGTTTCCTCAGCTGCCGCAGGAAGTACATCCTCTGCTGAGCCTTCTTGATGAGGGAGCTGATGGTCGGCTCCCACTTGAGGTCCCGGGTGATGGTGGTGCCCAGGAAGCGGAAAGAGTCCACGATGGAGATGGGGGTAGGGGAGTCTGTGAGGGCGAGGGGGGGCGGTGGGGCTGTGACTTTCCTGAAGTCCACGATCATCTCCACTGTTTTCTGGCTGTTCAGCTCCAGGTTGTTGCTGCTACACCAGGACACCAGCCGGTCCACCTCCCTCCTGTAGGCCGACTCATCACCGTCAGAGATGAGCCCGATGAGGGTGGTGTCGTCCGCAAACTTAATCAGTTAATCAGGAACCTATTCAACAATGAGAAGTTACAATGTAGAAAAGAGAAGAAACAACCGCTAATGTTGAACATGCAAAGTAAGACTTTAGGGGAGAAAGGATGCAATTATTGAGGGTGAGAAGAAAAAAGTAACTTAAAGTAATAAGTAACTAGTTACTTTTGGCAGGGAGTAATAAGTAAAGTAATGCAATTACTTTTTCCAGCAAGTAACTAGTAATAAGTAATATATTACTGATCTTGAGTAACTTGCCCAACACTGCTGGTGAGGGAGTCTAAGGTGCTTTCACACTGCCGCTCTTTGCTCCCTTTTAAACGGACCAGAATTCCTTTCCTCGGATAATCCGCTCCATTTGGGCCAGTGTGAACGCGCATCCGGACTCTGGAGAGGATCAAAAAAGTCTGCCTGAAAAGGAGGGTCTCGGTTCCTTTGGGCGGAGCAAAGACAGGATCAGCTGTACGTAGTGACGCTACGCGGTGTGTCTCCGGTAGAGGAAGTACAGCGAGTACTCCAAGCTGCTCCAAAAAAAATAAAATGTGTGTAGATTTAATTGACTAAATATGCGTTATAATACTTTAATATTTTGTTCAGTACCAGCTACGTATCACCGGTAACTGACTCGACTTCTCCCTGCAGCTCCACGGCGCTTTAACAGTCCAGCGCAGAGCGGAGAATCAGCTGTTCAGCAGCGACAGTTTCTCATTCCGTTGTTCTGAACTGATCCGGAGACTTTGTGTTTGTTAAAAACGACTAGCGTTGTGTAACATTTATGATTTAGGCCAGAGCAAAGTAAGCTTCCCTCCAGCCGCAACTGCGCACTCAAAAAAAAAAAACATGGGAGAGGGCGGGACTTCCCTGTGTACTTTGTCCAATCGACAAGCACCTTTTTCAGCCATTCGACGCTGCTCAGAAAGTTTGTTCCGTGAAGAAACCACAGTGTGAACGCAGACCTTTCAACTACCGTATTGGCCCGAATATAACACGACCCGGATATAATACGACCCCCTCTTTTTCAAGACTCAAGTTTGAGAAAATACTTTTTGAAAACCAATTTCAATTTTTATACAGAAAATAATTACAGTACATCTGAAACAAATGATTATAACAATAAATTCGAGAGAAAAAGCATGTTATTTTGCCACATTCAAATCATGCGAAAACTGTCTCACATCTTAATATCTGAACATTTAAATGTGTGAACTAAAGTGCAATCACATTTGTAAATGAATGGCTGAAGTGCAGCAACACAAGATGGACGCCGGCCAGACGTGCTGAATCACTGAAGCTGCTTTATTTTACTTGCACTGTTAAACAAAACTCCGTTTCCTCCTATTGCTCACATATCTCTGTCTCCTAGTTGCACCCTCTCTCTTTCTCTCTCACAACATATGAATAAGGAAAAACATTGCAATAAAATAATGATAGGCGTTTGCTTTAGCCTGGGGAGTTCAGTTCACCATTCGTTGTAACGATATCTGGCGCCATCTAGCGTTCAGAATGGGTATAATGTCTAGACCCCGAATATAACACGACCCGACTTTTTCAGCCTAATTTCAATGCAAAAAACATCGTGTTATATTCGGGCCAATACGGTAATTATAAATGCAGGAATTTGCTCCCAAAGGAACCGAGTCCTCATGGTTGCAGTGTTGCAGCCCTGGATGGGATGAGTAATTTCGTTGTCAGATTAAGATTCCGGTTTGGATCATAAAGCCATTCATCTTGATGCTTGTCAGCGTCCGTTATGTGGATTCAGTGTCACGCTGGGAATTCCTTGACTAATTTTCTTGCACTAATGATACACAGTTTGATTTCAGCCACTCTGGTCGGTTGTTCATGGTGATAAAAGATGTAACCTGACCGGGAATCAGTTGATTCCCAGGCCGTGGCGGTGAGGGCCCCAAAGTCTGACCACTGACTACCAGGGTTTTGGTAAAAATATTTATTGTCATGAATTAATTGTTTTCTTTCAGAAGAAAAGGACTCGTGCAAAATGTGCAATTCGGACTTTCCTAAATCAATGGTTGTGGTCTATGAGAAGGGACGTGAAAAAACATCAAAGCATATAGACATCAAAGACAGAGCATATATTGGTCTCCAAAGGTCAATAAGATCAAAGCAGATGGACATCAAAGGGACGAGGCTATATAAGCAATGTGGTGTGGAAATTGACCGCAGGGGTGTCGAACCTGTGCATAGCCGTGTGCCTAGTGTCGAGACACAGCAGGTTTTCTGTACCTTTACTCTAGCATCTGATCTCACTAACTTGAGTTTCTTCTAAAATCACTTGCTCGAGACTGGCAGGAAGAAAACCCTGACACAGGTTTGATACCCCTCCATAGCCTTTGATTGCTCTTTGGACATCACGCCCAGCAAAATAATAAGGCTAGGTCTAAGTTTTGGTGCAGCCGGGACATTGAGGGGGTTCGGTTTGGTGACCTCAGGATTGGCTCGCTGCTTTTTGCAGACAACGTGATCCCGTTGGCTTCATCAGGCCACGCCCTCCAGCTCTCACTGGATTGGTTCGCAGCCGCATGTGAAGCGGCCGGGATGAGAATCAGCACCTCCAAATCCGAGGCCATGGTTCTCAGCCGGAAAAGGGTCTCTCCAGGTCGGGGAGGAGATCCTGCCCCAAGTGGAGGAGTTTAAGTACCTCGGGGTCTTGTTCACGAGTGAGGGAAGGATGGAGCGGGAGATCGACAGACGGATCGGTGCAGCGTCTGCAGTGATGCGGACTCTGCACAGATCCGTCATGCTGAAGAGAGAGCTGAGCCTAAAGGTGAAGCTCTCGATTTACCGGTCGATCTTCGTTCCTACCCTCACCTGTGGTAACGAGCTTTGGGTAGTGACCAAAGAACGAGATCCCGGGTACAAGCGGCTGAAATGAGCTTCCTCCGTGGGGGGGCTGGGCTCTCCCTTAGAGATAGGGTGAGAAGCTCAGTCATCCGGGAGGAGCTCGGAGTAGAGCCGCTGCTCCTCCGCGTTGAGAGGAGCCAGATGAGGTGCATCTATTCAGGATGCCTCCTGGACGCCTCCCTGGTGAGGTGTTCAGGGCACGTCCCACCGGGTGGAGACCACGGGGAAGACCCAGGACACGCTGGAGAGACTATGTTTCTCGGCTGGCCTGGGAACGCCTCGGGGTCCCCCCGGAAGAGCTAGAGGAAGTGGCCGGGGAGAGGGAAGTCTGGGCTGCCTATACCTGTAAAGTGAGACGACTGTCTGTTCTGATCTGGTGCAATATAACTTAAAATTAATGTAATTAATAAATTATTATTTTTCCATTATTATTATTTTTATTTTATTTTTATTTTTTTTTTATGACTGAAGAGTTTTCCAGACAGACAGGAGACGCTGTCTGGCCGGATGTGATTGGCAGAGACCTTCCGTGTGATTTTTGGAAATTATACACAGTGTTGGGAAACTAACTGGTAACTTAAATAATATTACTTTTTACCAGTAACGAGTAGTGTAACGAATTACTTTTTCATTTTGAGTAATATTACATTTACTTTTTTCACTCCGACCGGATACGGAAACGATTCGTCCTCGTCTGTTTTTGAGTCGGTGGCGTAAACTCGATCCGTTCCGTTTGGTGTTTGTGCCGCCCGCAGATCGCGTTCATGACTCCAGTTCTTTAACAGATGTTTTATTGGTTGTTACATCGTAGAACTAAAATCGACAAATTAGAAAGGCAACATTATTGTAAGTAAAGAAATTAATAACACTCGTGCTAATACAATTAGCTGACAACAGAAATAATACTGACCACTTTGGCCTGCTTCAATACGATACATGGGCAGTTATCTTCTGGTAGTAGTCTTCATTGTGGTAATATAAAATAAATCGGAGGGCTATCAGCCTTGCATCTGAGCACGGCGTAGCTCAGCCCCTCTCTGCCGCTAACTCCGGAACCGGAACCTCTCCTTGCCTTACAAAATAAGAGCGCCCTCTTGAAAATAAAAGTAACGCAACTGCGCTGCAGTTACACTCCCACCATCACACAATGTGATTTACAACAAGCTTAACATATTCAAAATTGCACAAATAAACACATTTATCTTCAAAACAAAACAAAACAAATAACCCATCTTAATGTAGAGCTAACCTGCTTATTCAGCTTCAAGCGATAGGGCTGTTTTGTGTGTGGATCTTTCCATGTAAACTGATCTTGTGGTGCGTCTGTCCTTGCTACCTGGTGTTGTGTCACGGAGTAACAGCTTTGAGATTTCTGACTCTCTCATCAGCTCCTCAAAAGACTTCGACTACCCTTGCCAACTTCCACTGATCTCTAGGGGGCGCCAGTCTCGCAACAGGACGATGCCGTTGACTTTAGCATCTCACCTGTCCTTCCATTTACTCCTTTGTCGGCCTTTCTCTGGTATTAGAGACTTGATTTCACCAACAAACGCCCTTTCTTGAACTTCATGGATGATGAATTGTTCAGCCTCTCGCCTTTCCTCAAGCCATGTAGGGTCATTGACTCTTCGTTGATGACCTTTGACCTCCTTTGCCAGATGCTTGTTTCCTGCTCCAGCCCTTACAGCTCTTTTCCAATCTGAAAACTCGTGAAGACGGTCAGATAGAGCCCTCTCCTCCTTTGCTCTTGTCATGTGAACTTGTGCTCTTGTCATTCCTGCATCGTCCCTTTGTGGACGCCTTTTGAGACATCTTAGTTGACGTTCTGCACAAACCTTGTTGTTCGGCAGACCTGGTCTCTCTTCCTTGAAAGGCATTTGCACTTCATAATGCCCACTTGGCTTTCGCGTAATATCTTCTTTCAGCTTTGCCGAGAACCTAACATCTTCTTGTGACACTAGGGATTCTTCGCTGAATTTCTCAGTGAAATCTGACTCAGAGACCTTTAGTCTATCTGCTGGAGTGATCACTTCTTTAACCTGAGTTCTACAAACAAACTGGACCTCAGACTTGAGCGCTGAAGAGGGCTGGGTTGCTGGCAGAACTTTCTTCACGATGATGTGATGACTCACACCGATTTCATCCTTCTGATCATAATCCATGTCAGCATTACTACAACCAATAATGCTCCAACCCAACACCGATTTCTGTGCATATGGCTGACCTTCATTGCCCATGATGACATCTCTGGGAAGTAGGGCCTGGGAACAGTCATACCCAATTAACAATCCTACTTCACAGTCAAGCTCAGGAGACATTTTATCTGCCAGATGCTCCAGATGAGGCCAGGATTCTGCAGTTGTGCTTGTGGGTGTATGAGGTCTGTTTGCTGGTATGTGATCTCTGGTATAGCTTGCTGGAAGCCTGATTTTAGTGTCAGAGCTGATGCCTCTTACCTGTAGTCCTTGCACCCTTTGGCTGTGCACCACCTTTGTTCTTGATGTCATCGTGGACACTTTCAGTTTCACTGGTTCTTTCCTGGCACACAATCTTTCAGCTGCGTCCTGCGAGATGAAAGTTGTGTCGCTCTGGCTATCGAGCAAGGCATAAACCAAAACTTCTTTGTCTGGTTCTGTCGTCGTGGAAACATAAACTGGAAGAATAGATGACGTATGAGTGCTGTTCCTCTCTTGAATAACTCTATTAGAAGTAGCTTCTATCATCTCAGTCTGTTGATTCTGGTCTCCTATGTTTCCATTTGACCTTTCTTGTTTATTTCTTACACTTTGTGTTTCATCTCTTTCTTCAAGATCTCGATGCAAACATGTTGGGTGGCTTTGTCCACATGAGTCACAAACACTCCTGGATGTGCACGTCTTTGAGATGTGGCCATTCTTGAGGCACCCAAAGCATAACTTCTCCATTTGTACAAACTTTACCCGTTCTCCAACTGGTTTTTCCATAATTTTGCGACACTGATGGAGTGTGTGGCCCTTTTTCTTACAAAAGACACACGTGATGCTTGTTGTCTCACTTGTACTCGTGGCGACGGTCTTAGCACTAAAGTGGTTGTTTCTTTGATACTTCATTGTTCTCGTTCAGTTGGGTTTGATTTGTCTTGGTCAGATAGCTTCATTGAAAGCAATGATGTAATAGGGTTACATGCAATGCGAACTTCCATGTTGAGAAACTTCACAAAATAGCTAAAGTCAGGGAACATTTTATGTTTATCTTGATAAATTGTGGCTTCCCTGATCCAACGTGAGCTCACCCAATCTGGTAACTTGACAATGATCCTTTGATTTTCCACACAGTCATTGAGTATTTGCAGACCTTGAACATGTGGCATGGCTGACTCTACACTGCTCAAAAAATCTACAAACTCACGAAGATTTTCGCTATCTTTGGGGCCAATCTTATGCCATGCCTGTATTTTGTCACGATATGCCTTACCAACTATAAATGGATCGCCAAACCTGTCTTCAAGTATGTTCCAGGCAGCATGATAAGCTGTTTCTGTTCCTACAAGAAAATGCCCTTCAATGGCTCTCTTGGCTCTGCCGTGAATGAATGAATGAATATATTTATTAGATAGAATGTTAGAGTACAAGTACAGTCACACAGTAGCATGTATTACAGTACAAATAAAGTCAAACATCCTGTCTAAGAGGAGCATTTCTAAAAAGCCCTTGCGGTCTTGTTTCCGTTGAAAGTCCTTCGTACATAAATCATCCACATTTAACAATACAAATAAAAATAAAACCAATATTCAACAACTCAATTGATGCAACGTAACATTAGAAAAACAAAAATAAAATGATTTTACACCGCCGATGCAAACTAACAATTAATCTAAAATAAATTACACCACTGATGCAAAATGACAATGAATGACAATAAATTACATAAATTACAATAAATTACAAAGACACTTAATATGTGCAACGTCGGTGGACAAAAAAAGTGTGGGGGGGGGGGTTGATCCGGAGAGAGTCGTGATGGTTATCTCCGTTTCTGTCCCCCTGAAAGGTGTATTTTTAGGGCCTTTTTGAAGGAGGCCAAAGAGGTGCATGTTTTGAGGGCAGGAGTCAAACAGTTCCACCCTTAGGGGGCAGTATTGTAAAAAGATGATTTACCCATGTTAGTCCTGTAGGAGGGGGTAACCAGGTTGTTGTTTGAGCTCCCTCTAGTGTTGTGGCTGTGGGTGTCACTAAATCTGTGGAGGTGTTTATTCAGGTATGCAGGGATTGAGGGGACTGAGGGCAGAGCTGCATTGACTATTTTAAATGCCAATCCCATTTTGAGCTGTTTAACCCTGTCTTCTACCCTGAGCCATTTTAGGCTAGCAAAATGTCCAGGAAGAAGGTGGGTCATGGGCCCCCGTCAACATACTTGCGCAGAAAAAACAGTTTTTCTTGAGTTGGCAGGTTCTTATGATCAATTAGTGTACAGAATGACAGTTTCCAGTCATTATACATGAGAGGATCTCCAGTGAAGATCTCAGGTTCTGGGATTGGGATCCGATTAGCTGTGATTGCTTCTGCAAGAGTTTTCACAAGTTCGCTGGAAAAGTCATGAGAGACTGCTTGAGTGACAGGAATTTGGGAGGATGTGGCTGGTTGTGGAACAGAATATGAGGGCTGCACATGGGGCTGCAGCAGCGCGGCTTTAGGTTCATCCCTTTGTGGATGACGAACTTGAGTCGGCTTGGCTTGTTGCATTGAGAAGGCTTGGGCAACAGGCACCTCTGGAGGAAAAAGGAGGTTCAACTAAAGGGTTAAGTGCAAGCGGTGGATGAAGGGATTCTGTATAAACCTGCAGTCTTGCTTGTGCTGCAGCATGTCCTTTAAGTTCCTCTAGACGTTCGACTTCTCTCCTCTTCCCTTCCAGCTTACATTTTCGATCAGCATTTTCTGTTATGAATTGAGCTCGTTTTTTAGCACTCTCTGCTTCAATTTCCTTTTCTTTAGCTTCTCTTTCAGCCTCTAAAATTTGATATTCCACCTCAAGTCTTTGAACCTCTTCCCTTTGTTGATGTTGTGCATTGGTTATCTTTATCCTCTCTTCCACAGCTGCGGCTTCAGCTGCTGCTTGTGTGGCGCTTAAGGACAGAAGGGAAGAGCGTCTGGATGCTTCAGAAGAAGCTTCAGTTTGAGCTGAGATGATACTCGACACCGTGGGGTCAAACACTGATCCAGCATCAGGCCACGATGCGTCTGAAGCAGCGCCGTGGTGGTGTTGAGCCTTTATATTTGCGATCCTGGTGAATGCGTGACATGTATCATTCATTCTCCTCATGTCAGGTTCTGGACTTGAAATAGATCTCATTTCAAGGTAAATACTGTCGATGTCACCTTGCAATTTATTGATTGTTTCTACAACTTCATCAATCAGATCGTCTTCAGCATCATTGCTCTTAATGGAGTGTTTTAACCCATTGATGTGATACCTCCATCTTCGGTACACTTTTACAAATTTCACATTTAGGTTATTTAATTTGTCATCTAACAGAGCGTTTCCCTTTTCAGTGAGCGTTCTTGTACGCACACGTTTCCTAATTCCAGAAGACAGCTTTGTGTCATCCTCACTAACCTGAGATTGCATGTCTTGTCCTCCGTTTTCAGCTTGGTCATTAGCAGGTAGGGCTGTGTGCTCTGCATCGCTGTGTCGCTGAAGGCTTCCATGACTTTCCCTTTCAGTTGGCTCAGAAATACTTTCCTTTATGTGTGACATATTAACGGCATAAAGCATTAAGTATGTTGAAATGTAAATAAACCAATACCTTTCCCCAATATGCAAATGCAAATGAACAGTTACTTTGAAAACGAAATTAGACATTCAATGTCTGATAAACTTAACTGAAGCAAATTTTGATAGAATTATGGACTATGATTGTCAGTTTTCCAGCTGTTTGATAATGGAATTAATGCACCGGCAACAGACGACAACGAAAAAGAACCAAAAGAAAGCTTTTCCATTTCTACCCATGCAGGTCCGTTGTTGTCATGTTGACGGTGCATCCAGAAAGACAAACAATATAAATTTGAAGGCCAGTAATAGTTCTGAAAATTTGGCAAAGATAGGCCTCCATCTTGTTTTGATTTCTGCAAATGTTCTTTACGCAAGCGTGGCTTCTTACGGTTCCAAAGAAATGATGAAATTATAGAGTCCAGTTTCTTGAAATAGGTATTAGGAATGTATACAGGAAGGCTTTGAAACAAGTAGAGATATTCGGACTTTCCTAAATCAATGGTTGTGGACTATGAGAAGGGACGTGAAAAAACATCAAAGCATATAGACATCAAAGACAGAGCATATATGGGTCTCCAAAGGTCAATAAGATCAAAGCAGATGGACATCAAAGGGATGAGGCTATATAAGCAATGTGGTGTGGAAATTGACCGCAGGGGTGTCGAACCTGGGAAGGATGGAGCGGGAGATCAACAGACGGATCGGTGCAGCGTCTGCAGTGATGCGGACTCTGCACAGATCCGTCATGGTGAAGAGAGAGCTGAGCCCAAAGGAGAAGCTCTCGATTTACCGGTCAATCTTTGTTCCTACCCTCACCTATGGTCACGAGCTTTGGGTAATGACTGAAAGAACGAGATCGCGGGTACAAGCGGCTGAAATGAGCTTCCTCCGTGGGGGGGCTGGGCTCTCCCTTAGAGATAGGGTGAGAAGCTCAGTCATCCGGGAGGAGCTCGGAGTAGAGCCGCTGATCCTCCGCGTTGAGAGGAGCCAGATGAGGTGCATCTATTCAAGATGCCTCCTGAACGCCTCCCTGGTGAGGTGTTCAGGGCACGTCCCACCGGGAGGAGACCACGGGGAAGACCCAGGACACGCTGGAGAGACTATGTCTCTCGGCTGGCCTGGGAACGCCTCGGGATCCCCCCGGAAGAGCTAGAGGAAGTGACCGGGGAGAGGGAAGTCTGGGCTGCCTATACCTGTAAAGTGAGACGACTGTCTGTTCTGATCTGGTGCAATATAACTTAAAATTAATGTAATTAATAAATTATTATTTTTTCATTATTATTATTTTTATTTTTATTTTTTATTTTATTTTATTTTTTATGACTGAAGAGTTTTCCAGACAGACAGGAGACGCTGTCTGGCCGGATGTGATTGGCAGAGACCTTCCGTGTGATTTTTGGAAATTATACACAGTGTTGGGAAACTAATAATAATAATAATAACAAGCTTAATTTATATAGCACTTTTTTAGAAATAAAATTCCCAAAGTGCTTTAACAGATAATAACAAATCAACATGAATCATTTAAACAAAAAATACATATTAAACAAACATTCAACAATGTAAAACTCGTGTATAAAAGCAACAGTGGCGTCAGGGCACAAGTGATGAGACGAGGTACCCAGCAATAATCATAAAGTAATAAAACAATGTTCAAAAAATAAATAAATAAATAAATACATTAAAAAATTTAAATAAAAGTAAATGAAAAGTAATTAAAACAGAGGACTCCATCAATTAAAAGCCAGTCTATATAAATACGTTTTTAGAAGTGTTTTAAAAGAAGTAACTGAATCTGCAAGCCGTATATTTTCAGGCAGGTCGTTCCAGAGCCGAGGGGGAGGGGCCCTGATGGCGAATGCTCGGTCACCTTTAGATTTCAACCTCGACTTCGGAACGACCAGAAATCCTCGACCCCAGGATCTCAGGCTGTGGGGGGGCTCATATAAAGTCAATAAATCATAAATATAAGTTGGGCCCAGACCCATAAGAGCTTTAAAAGCGATCAGTAAAATCTTAAAATCAATTCTAAATTGGACTGGCAGCCAGTGCAGCGAAGCAAGGACTGGGGTGATGTGATGGCGTCTGTTAAAACCAGTAAGAAGCCGAGCTGCTGCGTTCTGCGCTAGTTGGAGGCGGGACAGTGATTTGCTGTTTGTGCCAGACAGGAGAGAATTGCAGTAATCGAGTCTTGAGAAGATGAGTGTGTGGATTACTTTCTCCAGGTCTGACTGTTGTAGCATGTGCTTTACTTTAGTGATTAATTGGAGATGCACTATTGGACAGTAGAATTGATGTGTGAGGTGAAGTACAGATTGTGATCAAATATAACTCCCAGGTTTTTTGCAGTGGGTTTGAGGTTATGTGATAGTGGACCAAGTACTGAAGGACAGAAGGGGACTAACTAGTAACTTAAATAATATTACTTTTACCAGTAATGAGTACTGTAACGAATTACTTTTTCATGTTTACTTTGTCACATTTACTTTTTTTTCAAAAGTAATATATTACTTTTTTCACTCCGACCGGATACGGAAACGATTCGTCCTCGTCTGTTTTTAAGGTCGGTGGTGTAAACTCGATCCATTCCGTTTGGTGTTGTTTTGCTGCCCGCTCGCTCCACGGAAGCGGACTGTCTCCGTTAAAATCAAAACATCAGCGCTAGTGCGTCCATATGTCTCCGCTTCAGAGTGGAATCCGTTCAATGATTGGCTATAACAATAAGACGGACAGAAGCAATGTTTTTCTTGTTATTCTTATTACATTAATGTGCATGTTGCATTGAAATGCACCAGCGCTCGTTGGCCTCATGGCCCAGCAGCACTTTGAGCTTGTCTGCTTTAATAAACAACTGAAGTTGTTCAAAAAGTGTGTTTTGTTATCAGTTTGAGTCCAGATGTGGTTTCATTGAGTCAGCAATTTATGGATTCCTACAAAGTAAAAGTATTCATGTTCATTTAATTCAAATGAGGCTCCAGATTGACTCAGACGGACTCATTATGTCGTGTGTTCAGAATCAGAATCAGAACCAGAATCAGAAGGTGTTTATTGTCAGTGAGTGTTCACAGACTAGGAACGTTTCTCGGTGAAGTCGTGCTACATGTAACAGTAATGACTAAATACAAAAACCATACAAGTACAGACACATCAGCAGCAGCCAGAGTGGTTACACAGATGTGTACTAGCAGCAGTAAACTAGCGTCATCACGCAGTGCAAATGGAACAGTGCAAGTTGTATTCAGGAGTCCGGGACAGAATTATTAAGTGTTCATGAGTCTTACGGCTGAGGGGAAGAAGCTGTTCTTGTGGCGGGAGGTTCTGGTCCGGATGGACCGTAGCCTCCTGCCTGAGGGGAGAGGGTCAAAGAGTCCATGTCCAGGGTGAGAAGGGTCGGCTGTGATCCGACCTGCACGCCTCCGAGTCCTGGAGACCTGCAGGTCCTGGAGCGATGGCAGCTTGCAGCCGATCACCTTCTCCGCAGCACGTACAATGCGCTGCACTCTGCGTCTGTCCCTGGTGGTGGCGCCAGCGTACCACACGGTGACGGAGGAGGTGAGGACGGACTCCACGATGGAGGTGTAGAACTGCACCAACATCTGGGTTGGCAGCTCGAGTTTCCTCAGCTGCCGCAGGAAGTACATCCTCTGCTGAGCCTTCTTGATGAGGGAGCTGATGGTCGGCTCCCACTTGAGGTCCCGGGTGATGGTGGTGCCCAGGAAGCGGAAAGAGTCCACGATGGAGATGGGGGTAGGGGAGTCTGTGAGGGCGAGGGGGGGCGGTGGGGCTGTGACTTTCCTGAAGTCCACGATCATCTCCACTGTTTTCTGGCTGTTCAGCTCCAGGTTGTTGCTGCTACACCAGGACACCAGCCGGTCCACCTCCCTCCTGTAGGCCGACTCATCACCGTCAGAGATGAGCCCGATGAGGGTGGTGTCGTCCGCAAACTTAATCAGTTAATCAGGAACCTATTCAACAATGAGAAGTTACAATGTAGAAAAGAGAAGAAACAACCGCTAATGTTGAACATGCAAAGTAAGACTTTAGGGGAGAAAGGATGCAATTATTGAGGGTGAGAAGAAAAAAGTAACTTAAAGTAATAAGTAACTAGTTACTTTTGGCAGGGAGTAATAAGTAAAGTAATGCAATTACTTTTTCCAGCAAGTAACTAGTAATAAGTAATATATTACTGATCTTGAGTAACTTGCCCAACACTGCTGGTGAGGGAGTCTAAGGTGCTTTCACACTGCCGCTCTTTGCTCCCTTTTAAACGGACCAGAATTCCTTTCCTCGGATAATCCGCTCCATTTGGGCCAGTGTGAACGCGCATCCGGACTCTGGAGAGGATCAAAAAAGTCTGCCTGAAAAGGAGGGTCTCGGTTCCTTTGGGCGGAGCAAAGACAGGATCAGCTGTACGTAGTGACGCTACGCGGTGTGTCTCCGGTAGAGGAAGTACAGCGAGTACTCCAAGCTGCTCCAAAAAAAATAAAATGTGTGTAGATTTAATTGACTAAATATGCGTTATAATACTTTAATATTTTGTTCAGTACCAGCTACGTATCACCGGTAACTGACTCGACTTCTCCCTGCAGCTCCACGGCGCTTTAACAGTCCAGCGCAGAGCGGAGAATCAGCTGTTCAGCAGCGACAGTTTCTCATTCCGTTGTTCTGAACTGATCCGGAGACTTTGTGTTTGTTAAAAACGACTAGCGTTGTGTAACATTTATGATTTAGGCCAGAGCAAAGTAAGCTTCCCTCCAGCCGCAACTGCGCACTCAAAAAAAAAAAACATGGGAGAGGGCGGGACTTCCCTGTGTACTTTGTCCAATCGACAAGCACCTTTTTCAGCCATTCGACGCTGCTCAGAAAGTTTGTTCCGTGAAGAAACCACAGTGTGAACGCAGACCTTTCAACTACCGTATTGGCCCGAATATAACACGACCCGGATATAATACGACCCCCTCTTTTTCAAGACTCAAGTTTGAGAAAATACTTTTTGAACACCAATTTCAATTTTTATACAGAAAATAATTACAGTACATCTGAAACAAATGATTATAACAATAAATTCGAGAGAAAAAGCATGTTATTTTGCCACATTCAAATCATGCGAAAACTGTCTCACATCTTAATATCTGAACATTTAAATGTGTGAACTAAAGTGCAATCACATTTGTAAATGAATGGCTGAAGTGCAGCAACACAAGATGGACGCCGGCCAGACGTGCTGAATCACTGAAGCTGCTTTATTTTACTTGCACTGTTAAACAAAACTCCGTTTCCTCCTATTGCTCACATATCTCTGTCTCCTAGTTGCACCCTCTCTCTTTCTCTCTCACAACATATGAATAAGGAAAAACATTGCAATAAAATAATGATAGGCGTTTGCTTTAGCCTGGGGAGTTCAGTTCACCATTCGTTGTAACGATATCTGGCGCCATCTAGCGTTCAGAATGGGTATAATGTCTAGACCCCGAATATAACACGACCCGACTTTTTCAGCCTAATTTCAATGCAAAAAACATCGTGTTATATTCGGGCCAATACGGTAATTATAAATGCAGGAATTTGCTCCCAAAGGAACCGAGTCCTCATGGTTGCAGTGTTGCAGCCCTGGATGGGATGAGTAATTTCGTTGTCAGATTAAGATTCCGGTTTGGATCATAAAGCCATTCATCTTGATGCTTGTCAGCGTCCGTTATGTGGATTCAGTGTCACGCTGGGAATTCCTTGACTAATTTTCTTGCACTAATGTTACACAGTTTGATTTCAGCCACTCTGGTCGGTTGTTCATGGTGATAAAAGATGTAACCTGACCGGGAATCAGTTGATTCCCAGGCCGTGGCGGTGAGGGCCCCAAAGTCTGACCACTGACTACCAGGGTTTTGGTAAAAATATTTATTGTCATGAATTAATTGTTTTCTTTCAGAAGAAAAGGACTCGTGCAAAATGTGCAATTCGGACTTTCCTAAATCAATGGTTGTGGTCTATGAGAAGGGACGTGAAAAAACATCAAAGCATATAGACATCAAAGACAGAGCATATATTGGTCTCCAAAGGTCAATAAGATCAAAGCAGATGGACATCAAAGGGACGAGGCTATATAAGCAATGTGGTGTGGAAATTGACCGCAGGGGTGTCGAACCTGTGCATAGCCGTGTGCCTAGTGTCGAGACACAGCAGGTTTTCTGTACCTTTACTCTAGCATCTGATCTCACTAACTTGAGTTTCTTCTAAAATCACTTGCTCGAGACTGGCAGGAAGAAAACCCTGACACAGGTTTGATACCCCTCCATAGCCTTTGATTGCTCTTTGGACATCACGCCCAGCAAAATAATAAGGCTAGGTCTAAGTTTTGGTGCAGCCGGGACATTGAGGGGGTTCGGTTTGGTGACCTCAGGATTGGCTCGCTGCTTTTTGCAGACAACGTGATCCCGTTGGCTTCATCAGGCCACGCCCTCCAGCTCTCACTGGATTGGTTCGCAGCCGCATGTGAAGCGGCCGGGATGAGAATCAGCACCTCCAAATCCGAGGCCATGGTTCTCAGCCGGAAAAGGGTCTCTCCAGGTCGGGGAGGAGATCCTGCCCCAAGTGGAGGAGTTTAAGTACCTCGGGGTCTTGTTCACGAGTGAGGGAAGGATGGAGCGGGAGATCGACAGACGGATCGGTGCAGCGTCTGCAGTGATGCGGACTCTGCACAGATCCGTCATGCTGAAGAGAGAGCTGAGCCTAAAGGTGAAGCTCTCGATTTACCGGTCGATCTTCGTTCCTACCCTCACCTGTGGTCACGAGCTTTGGGTAGTGACCAAAGAACGAGATCCCGGGTACAAGCGGCTGAAATGAGCTTCCTCCGTGGGGGGGCTGGGCTCTCCCTTAGAGATAGGGTGAGAAGCTCAGTCATCCGGGAGGAGCTCGGAGTAGAGCCGCTGCTCCTCCGCGTTGAGAGGAGCCAGATGAGGTGCATCTATTCAGGATGCCTCCTGGACGCCTCCCTGGTGAGGTGTTCAGGGCACGTCCCACCGGGTGGAGACCACGGGGAAGACCCAGGACACGCTGGAGAGACTATGTCTCTCGGCTGGCCTGGGAACGCCTCGGGGTCCCCCCGGAAGAGCTAGAGGAAGTGGCCGGGGAGAGGGAAGTCTGGGCTGCCTATACCTGTAAAGTGAGACGACTGTCTGTTCTGATCTGGTGCAATATAACTTAAAATTAATGTAATTAATAAATTATTATTTTTCCATTATTATTATTTTTATTTTTTTTTTATTTTTTTTTTATGACTGAAGAGTTTTCCAGACAGACAGGAGACGCTGTCTGGCCGGATGTGATTGGCAGAGACCTTCCGTGTGATTTTTGGAAATTATACACAGTGTTGGGAAACTAACTGGTAACTTAAATAATATTACTTTTTACCAGTAACGAGTAGTGTAACGAATTACTTTTTCATTTTGAGTAATATTACATTTACTTTTTTCACTCCGACCGGATACGGAAACGATTCGTCCTCGTCTGTTTTTGAGTCGGTGGCGTAAACTCGATCCGTTCCGTTTGGTGTTTGTGCCGCCCGCAGATCGCGTTCATGACTCCAGTTCTTTTAACAGATGTTTTATTGGTTGTTACATCGTAGAACTAAAATCGACAAATTAGAAAGGCAACATTATTGTAAGTAAAGAAATTAATAACACTCGTGCTAATACAATTAGCTGACAACAGAAATAATACTGACCACTTTGGCCTGCTTCAATACGATACATGGGCAGTTATCTTCTGGTGGTAGTCTTCATTGTAGTAATATAAAATAAATCGGAGGGCTATCAGCCTTGCATCTGAGCACGGCGTAGCTCAGCCCCTCTCTGCCGCTAACTCCGGAACCGGAACCTCTCCTTGCCTTACAAAATAAGAGCGCCCTCTTCAAAATAAAAGTAACGCAACTGCGCTGCAGTTACACTCCCACCATCACACAATGTGATTTACAACAAGCTTAACATATTCAAAATTGCACAAATAAACACATTTATCTTCAAAACAAAACAAAACAAATAACCCATCTTAATGTAGAGCTAACCTGCTTATTCAGATTCAAGCGATAGGGCTGTTTTGTGTGTGGATCTTTCCATGTAAACTGATCTTGTGGTGCGTCTGTCCTTGCTACCTGGTGTTGTGTCACTGAGTAACAGCTTTGAGATTTCTGACTCTCTCATCAGCTCCTCGAAAGACTTCGACTACCCTTGCCAACTTCCACTGATCTCTAGGGGGCGCCAGTCTCGCAACAGGACGATGCCGTTGACTTTAGCATCTCACCTGTCCTTCCATTTACTCCTTTGTCGGCCTTTCTCTGGTATTAGAGACTTGATTTCACCAACAAACGCCCTTTCTTGAACTTCATGGATGATGAATTGTTCAGCCTCTCGCCTTTCCTCAAGCCATGTAGGGTCATTGACTCTTCGTTGATGACCTTTGACCTCCTTTGCCAGATGCTTGTTTCCTGCTCCAGCCCTTACAGCTCTTTTCCAATCTGAAAACTCGTGAAGACGGTCAGATAGAGCCCTCTCCTCCTTTGCTCTTGTCATGTGAACTTGTGCTCTTGTCATTCCTGCATCGTCCCTTTGTGGACGCCTTTTGAGACATCTTAGTTGACGTTCTGCACAAACCTTGTTGTTCGGCAGACCTGGTCTCTCTTCCTTGAAAGGCATTTGCACTTCATAATGCCCACTTGGCTTTCGCGTAATATCTTCTTTCAGCTTTGCCGAGAACCTAACATCTTCTTGTGACACTAGGGATTCTTCGCTGAATTTCTCAGTGAAATCTGACTCAGAGACCTTTAGTCTATCTGCTGGAGTGATCACTTCTTTAACCTGAGTTCTACACACAAACTGGACCTCAGACTTGAGCGCTGAAGAGGGCTGGGTTGCTGGCAGAACTTTCTTCACGATGATGTGATGACTCACACCGATTTCATCCTTCTGATCATAATCCATGTCAGCATTACTACAACCAATAATGCTCCAACCCAACACCGATTTCTGTGCATATGGCTGACCTTCATTGCCCATGATGACATCTCTGGGAAGTAGGGCCTGGGAACAGTCATACCCAATTAACAATCCTACTTCACAGTCAAGCTCAGGAGACATTTTATCTGCCAGATGCTCCAGATGAGGCCAGGATTCTGCAGTTGTGCTTGTGGGTGTATGAGGTCTGTTTGCTGGTATGTGATCTCTGGTATAGCTTGCTGGAAGCCTGATTTTAGTGTCAGAGCTGATGCCTCTTACCTGTAGTCCTTGCACCCTTTGGCTGTGCACCACCTTTGTTCTTGATGTCATCGTGGACACTTTCAGTTTCACTGGTTCTTTCCTGGCACACAATCTTTCAGCTGCGTCCTGCGAGATGAAAGTTGTGTCGCTCTGGCTATCGAGCAAGGCATAAACCAAAACTTCTTTGTCTGGTTCTGTCGTCGTGGAAACATAAACTGGAAGAATAGATGACGTATGAGTGCTGTTCCTCTCTTGAATAACTCTATTAGAAGTAGCTTCTATCATCTCAGTCTGTTGATTCTGGTCTCCTATGTTTCCATTTGACCTTTCTTGTTTATTTCTTACACTTTGTGTTTCATCTCTTTCTTCAAGATCTCGATGCAAACATGTTGGGTGGCTTTGTCCACATGAGTCACAAACACTCCTGGATGTGCACGTCTTTGAGATGTGGCCATTCTTGAGGCACCCAAAGCATAACTTCTCCATTTGTACAAACTTTACCCGTTCTCCAACTGGTTTTTCCATAATTTTGCGACACTGATGGAGTGTGTGGCCCTTTTTCTTACAAAAGACACACGTGATGCTTGTTGTCTCACTTGTACTCGTGGCGACGGTCTTAGCACTAAAGTGGTTGTTTCTTTGATACTTCATTGTTCTCGTTCAGTTGGGTTTGATTTGTCTTGGTCAGATAGCTTCATTGAAAGCAATGATGTAATAGGGTTACATGCAATGCGAACTTCCATGTTGAGAAACTTCACAAAATAGCTAAAGTCAGGGAACATTTTATGTTTATCTTGATAAATTGTGGCTTCCCTGATCCAACGTGAGCTCACCCAATCTGGTAACTTGACAATGATCCTTTGATTTTCCACACAGTCATTGAGTATTTGCAGACCTTGAACATGTGGCATGGCTGACTCTACACTGCTCAAAAAATCTACAAACTCACGAAGATTTTCGCTATCTTTGGGGCCAATCTTATGCCATGCCTGTATTTTGTCACGATATGCCTTACCAACTATAAATGGATCGCCAAACCTGTCTTCAAGTATGTTCCAGGCAGCATGATAAGCTGTTTCTGTTCCTACAAGAAAATGCCCTTCAATGGCTCTCTTGGCTCTGCCGTGAATGAATGAATGAATATATTTATTAGATAGAATGTTAGAGTACAAGTACAGTCACACAGTAGCATGTATTACAGTACAAATAAAGTCAAACATCCTGTCTAAGAGGAGCATTTCTAAAAAGCCCTTGCGGTCTTGTTTCCGTTGAAAGTCCTTCGTACATAAATCATCGACATTTAACAATACAAATAAAAATAAAACCAATATTCAACAACTCAATTGATGCAACGTAACATTAGAAAAACAAAAATAAAATGATTTTACACCGCCGATGCAAACTAACAATTAATCTAAAATAAATTACACCACTGATGCAAAATGACAATGAATGACAATAAATTACATAAATTACAATAAATTACAAAGACACTTAATATGTGCAACGTCGGTGGACAAAAAAAGTGTGGGGGGGGGGGTTGATCCGGAGAGAGTCGTGATGACTATCTCCGTTTCTGTCCCCCTGAAAGGTGTATTTTTAGGGCCTTTTTGAAGGAGGCCAAAGAGGTGCATGTTTTGAGGGCAGGAGTCAAACAGTTCCACCCTTAGGGGGCAGTATTATAAAAAGATGATTTACCCATGTTAGTCCTGTAGGAGGGGGTAACCAGGTTGTTGTTTGAGCTCCCTCTAGTGTTGTGGCTGTGGGTGTCACTAAATCTGTGGAGGTGTTTATTCAGGTATGCAGGGATTGAGGGGACTGAGGGCAGAGCTGCATTGACTATTTTAAATGCCAATCCCATTTTGAGCTGTTTAACCCTGTCTTCTACCCTGAGCCATTTTAGGCTAGCAAAATGTCCAGGAAGAAGGTGGGTCATGGGCCCCCGTCAACATACTTGCGCAGAAAAAACAGTTTTTCTTGAGTTGGCAGGTTCTTATGATCAATTAGTGTACAGAATGACAGTTTCCAGTCATTATACATGAGAGGATCTCCAGTGAAGATCTCAGGTTCTGGGATTGGGATCCGATTAGCTGTGATTGCTTCTGCAAGAGTTTTCACAAGTTCGCTGGAAAAGTCATGAGAGACTGCTTGAGTGACAGGAATTTGGGAGGATGTGGCTGGTTGTGGAACAGAATATGAGGGCTGCACATGGGGCTGCAGCAGCGCGGCTTTAGGTTCATCCCTTTGTGGATGACGAACTTGAGTCGGCTTGGCTTGTTGCATTGAGAAGGCTTGGGCAACAGGCACCTCTGGAGGAAAAAGGAGGTTCAACTAAAGGGTTAAGTGCAAGCGGTGGATGAAGGGATTCTGTATAAACCTGCAGTCTTGCTTGTGCTGCAGCATGTCCTTTAAGTTCCTCTAGACGTTCGACTTCTCTCCTCTTCCCTTCCAGCTTACATTTTCGATCAGCATTTTCTGTTATGAATTGAGCTCGTTTTTTAGCACTCTCTGCTTCAATTTCCTTTTCTTTAGCTTCTCTTTCAGCCTCTAAAATTTGATATTCCACCTCAAGTCTTTGAACCTCTTCCCTTTGTTGATGTTGTGCATTGGTTATCTTTATCCTCTCTTCCACAGCTGCGGCTTCAGCTGCTGCTTGTGTGGCGCTTAAGGACAGAAGGGAAGAGCGTCTGGATGCTTCAGAAGAAGCTTCAGTTTGAGCTGAGATGATACTCGACACCGTGGGGTCAAACACTGATCCAGCATCAGGCCACGATGCGTCTGAAGCAGCGCCGTGGTGGTGTTGAGCCTTTATATTTGCGATCCTGGTGAATGCGTGACATGTATCATTCATTCTCCTCATGTCAGGTTCTGGACTTGAAATAGATCTCATTTCAAGGTAAATACTGTCGATGTCACCTTGCAATTTATTGATTGTTTCTACAACTTCATCAATCAGATCGTCTTCAGCATCATTGCTCTTAATGGAGTGTTTTAACCCATTGATGTGATACCTCCATCTTCGGTACACTTTTACAAATTTCACATTTAGGTTCTTTAATTTGTCATCTAACAGAGCGTTTCCCTTTTCAGTGAGCGTTCTTGTACGCACACGTTTCCTAATTCCAGAAGACAGCTTTGTGTCATCCTCACTAACCTGAGATTGCGTGTCTTGTCCTCCGTTTTCAGCTTGGTCATTAGCAGGTAGGGCTGTGTGCTCTGCATCGCTGTGTCGCTGAAGGCTTCCATGACTTTCCCTTTCAGTTGGCTCAGAAATACTTTCCTTTATGTGTGACATATTAACGGCATAAAGCATTAAGTATGTTGAAATGTAAATAAACCAATACCTTTCCCCAATATGCAAATGCAAATGAACAGTTACTTTGAAAACGAAATTAGACATTCAATGTCTGATAAACTTAACTGAAGCAAATTTTGATAGAATTATGGACTATGATTGTCAGTTTTCCAGCTGTTTGATAATGGAATTAATGCACCGGCAACAGACGACAACGAAAAAGAACCAAAAGAAAGCTTTTCCATTTCTACCCATGCAGGTCCGTTGTTGTCATGTTGACGGTGCATCCAGAAAGACAAACAATATAAATTTGAAGGCCAGTAATAGTTCTGAAAATTTGGCAAAGATAGGCCTCCATCTTGTTTTGATTTCTGCAAATGTTCTTTACGCAAGCGTGGCTTCTTACGGTTCCAAAGAAATGATGAAATTATAGAGTCCAGTTTCTTGAAATAGGTATTAGGAATGTATACAGGAAGGCTTTGAAACAAGTAGAGATATTCGGACTTTCCTAAATCAATGGTTGTGGACTATGAGAAGGGACGTGAAAAAACATCAAAGCATATAGACATCAAAGACAGAGCATATATGGGTCTCCAAAGGTCAATAAGATCAAAGCAGATGGACATCAAAGGGATGAGGCTATATAAGCAATGTGGTGTGGAAATTGACCGCAGGGGTGTCGAACCTGGGAAGGATGGAGCGGGAGATCGACAGACGGATCGGTGCAGCGTCTGCAGTGATGCGGACTCTGCACAGATCCGTCATGGTGAAGAGAGAGCTGAGCCCAAAGGAGAAGCTCTCGATTTACCGGTCGATCTTTGTTCCTACCCTCACCTATGGTCACGAGCTTTGGGTAATGACTGAAAGAACGAGATCGCGGGTACAAGCGGCTGAAATGAGCTTCCTCCGTGGGGGGGCGGGGCTCTCCCTTAGAGATAGGGTGAGAAGCTCAGTCATCCGGGAGGAGCTCGGAGTAGAGCCGCTGCTCCTCCGCGTTGAGAGGAGCCAGATGAGGTGCATCTATTCAAGATGCCTCCTGAACGCCTCCCTGGTGAGGTGTTCAGGTCACGTCCCACCGGGAGGAGACCACGGGGAAGACCCAGGACACGCTGGAGAGACTATGTTTCTCGGCTGGCCTGGGAACGCCTCGGGATCCCCCCGGAAGAGCTAGAGGAAGTGACCGGGGAGAGGGAAGTCTGGGCTGCCTATACCTGTAAAGTGAGACGACTGTCTGTTCTGATCTGGTGCAATATAACTTAAAATTAATGTAATTAATAAATTATTATTTTTTCATTATTATTATTTTTATTTTTATTTTTTATTTTATTTTATTTTTTATGATTGAAGAGTTTTCCAGACAGACAGGAGACGCTGTCTGGCCGGATGTGATTGGCAGAGACCTTCCGTGTGATTTTTGGAAATTATACACAGTGTTGGGAAACTAATAATAATAATAATAATAAGCTTTATTTATATAGCACTTTTTTAGAAATAAAATTCCCAAAGTGCTTTAACAGATAATAACAAATCAACATGAATCATTTAAACAAAAAATACATATTAAACAAACATTCAACAATGTAAAACTCGTGTATAAAAGCAACAGTGGCGTCAGGGCACAAGTGATGAGACGAGGTACCCAGCAATAATCATAAAGTAATAAAACAATGTTCAAAAAATAAATAAATAAATAAATACATTAAAAAATTTAAATAAAAGTAAATGAAAAGTAATTAAAACAGAGGACTCCATCAATTAAAAGCCAGTCTATATAAATACGTTTTTAGAAGTGTTTTAAAAGAAGTAACTGAATCTGCAAGCCGTATATTTTCAGGCAGGTCGTTCCAGAGCCGAGGGGGAGGGGCCCTGATGGCGAATGCTCGGTCACCTTTAGATTTCAACCTCGACTTCGGAACGACCAGAAATCCTCGACCCCAGGATCTCAGGCTGTGGGGGGGCTCATATAAAGTCAATAAATCATAAATATAAGTTGGGCCCAGACCCATAAGAGCTTTAAAAGCGATCAGTAAAATCTTAAAATCAATTCTAAATTGGACTGGCAGCCAGTGCAGCGAAGCAAGGACTGGGGTGATGTGATGGCGTCTGTTAAAACCAGTAAGAAGCCGAGCTGCTGCGTTCTGCGCTAGTTGGAGGCGGGACAGTGATTTGCTGTTTGTGCCAGACAGGAGAGAATTGCAGTAATCGAGTCTTGAGAAGATGAGTGTGTGGATTACTTTCTCCAGGTCTGACTGTTGTAGCATGCGCTTTACTTTAGTGATTAATTGGAGATGCACTATTGGACAGTAGAATTGATGTGTGAGGTGAAGTACAGATTGTGATCAAATATAACTCCCAGGTTTTTTGCAGTGGGTTTGAGGTTATGTGATAGTGGACCAAGTACTGAAGGACAGAAGGGGACTAACTAGTAACTTAAATAATATTACTTTTACCAGTAATGAGTACTGTAACGAATTACTTTTTCATGTTTACTTTGTCACATTTACTTTTTTTTCAAAAGTAATATATTACTTTTTTCACTCCGACCGGATACGGAAACGATTCGTCCTCGTCTGTTTTTAAGGTCGGTGGTGTAAACTCGATCCATTCCGTTTGGTGTTGTTTTGCTGCCCGCTCGCTCCACGGAAGCGGACTGTCTCCGTTAAAATCAAAACATCAGCGCTAGTGCGTCCATATGTCTCCGCTTCAGAGTGGAATCCGTTCAATGATTGGCTATAACAATAAGACGGACAGAAGCAATGTTTTTCTTGTTATTCTTATTACATTAATGTGCATGTTGCATTGAAATGCACCAGCGCTCGTTGGCCTCATGGCCCAGCAGCACTTTGAGCTTGTCTGCTTTAATAAACAACTGAAGTTGTTCAAAAAGTGTGTTTTGTTATCAGTTTGAGTCCAGATGTGGTTTCATTGAGTCAGCAATTTATGGATTCCTACAAAGTAAAAGTATTCATGTTCATTTAATTCAAATGAGGGTCCAGATTGACTCAGACGGACTCATTATGTCATGTGTTCAGAATCAGAATCAGAACCAGAATCAGAAGGTGTTTATTGTCAGTGAGTGTTCACAGACTAGGAACGTTTCTCGGTGAAGTCGTGCTACATGTAACATTAATGACTAAATACAAAAACCATACAAGTACAGACACATCAGCAGCAGCAGGAGTGGTTACACAGATGTGTACTAGCAGCAGTAAACTAGCGTCATCACGCAGTGCAAATGGAACAGTGCAAGTTGTATTCAGGAGTCCGGGACAGAATTATTAAGTGTTCATGAGTCTTACGGCTGAGGGGAAGAAGCTGTTCTTGTGGCGGGAGGTTCTGGTCCGGATGGACCGTAGCCTCCTGCCTGAGGGGAGAGGGTCAAAGAGTCCATGTCCAGGGTGAGAAGGGTCGGCTGTGATCCGACCTGCACGCCTCCGAGTCCTGGAGACCTGCAGGTCCTGGAGCGATGGCAGCTTGCAGCCGATCACCTTCTCCGCAGCACGTACAATGCGCTGCACTCTGCGTCTGTCCCTGGTGGTGGCGCCAGCGTACCACACGGTGACGGAGGAGGTGAGGACGGACTCCACGATGGAGGTGTAGAACTGCACCAACATCTGGGTTGGCAGCTCGAGTTTCCTCAGCTGCCGCAGGAAGTACATCCTCTGCTGAGCCTTCTTGGTGAGGGAGCTGATGGTCGGCTCCCACTTGAGGTCCCGGGTGATGGTGGTGCCCAGGAAGCGGAAAGAGTCCACGATGGAGATGGGGGTAGGGGAGTCTGTGAGGGCGAGGGGGGGCGGTGGGGCTGTGACTTTCCTGAAGTCCACGATCATCTCCACTGTTTTCTGGCTGTTCAGCTCCAGGTTGTTGCTGCTACACCAGGACACCAGCCGGTCCACCTCCCTCCTGTAGGCCGACTCATCACCGTCCGAGATGAGCCCGATGAGGGTGGTGTCGTCCGCAAACTTAATCAGTTAATCAGGAACCTATTCAACAATGAGAAGTTACAATGTAGAAAAGAGAAGAAACAACCGCTAATGTTGAACATGCAAAGTAAGACTTTAGGGGAGAAAGGATGCAATTATTGAGGGTGAGAAGAAAAAAGTAACTTAAAGTAATAAGTAACTAGTTACTTTTGGCAGGGAGTAATAAGTAAAGTAATGCAATTACTTTTTCCAGCAAGTAACTAGTAATAAGTAATATATTACTGATCTTGAGTAACTTGCCCAACACTGCTGGTGAGGGAGTCTAAGGTGCTTTCACACTGCCGCTCTTTGCTCCCTTTTAAACGGACCAGAATTCCTTTCCTCGGATAATCCGCTCCATTTGGGCCAGTGTGAACACGCATCCGGACTCTGGAGAGGATCAAAAAAGTCTGCCTGAAAAGGAGGGTCTCGGTTCCTTTGGGCGGAGCAAAGACAGGATCAGCTGTACGTAGTGACGCTACGCGGTGTGTCTCCGGTAGAGGAAGTACAGCGAGTACTCCAAGCTGCTCCAAAAAAAATAAAATGTGTGTAGATTTAATTGACTAAATATGCGTTATAATACTTTAATATTTTGTTCAGTACCAGCTACGTATCACCGGTAACTGACTCGACTTCTCCCTGCAGCTCCACGGCGCTTTAACAGTCCAGCGCAGAGCGGAGAATCAGCTGTTCAGCAGCGACAGTTTCTCATTCCGTTGTTCTGAACTGATCCGGAGACTTTGTGTTTGTTAAAAACGACTAGCGTTGTGTAACATTTATGATTTAGGCCAGAGCAAAGTAAGCTTCCCTCCAGCCGCAACTGCGCACTCAAAAAAAAAAAACATGGGAGAGGGCGGGACTTCCCTGTGTACTTTGTCCAATCGACAAGCACCTTTTTCAGCCATTCGACGCTGCTCAGAAAGTTTGTTCCGTGAAGAAACCACAGTGTGAACGCAGACCTTTCAACTACCGTATTGGCCCGAATATAACACGACCCGGATATAATACGACCCCCTCTTTTTCAAGACTCAAGTTTGAGAAAATACTTTTTGAACACCAATTTCAATTTTTATACAGAAAATAATTACAGTACATCTGAAACAAATGATTATAACAATAAATTCGAGAGAAAAAGCATGTTATTTTGCCACATTCAAATCATGCGAAAACTGTCTCACATCTTAATATCTGAACATTTAAATGTGTGAACTAAAGTGCAATCACATTTGTAAATGAATGGCTGAAGTGCAGCAACACAAGATGGACGCCGGCCAGACGTGCTGAATCACTGAAGCTGCTTTATTTTACTTGCACTGTTAAACAAAACTCCGTTTCCTCCTATTGCTCACATATCTCTGTCTCCTAGTTGCACCCTCTCTCTTTCTCTCTCACAACATATGAATAAGGAAAAACATTGCAATAAAATAATGATAGGCGTTTGCTTTAGCCTGGGGAGTTCAGTTCACCATTCGTTGTAACGATATCTGGCGCCATCTAGCGTTCAGAATGGGTATAATGTCTAGACCCCGAATATAACACGACCCGACTTTTTCAGCCTAATTTCAATGCAAAAAACATCGTGTTATATTCGGGCCAATACGGTAATTATAAATGCAGGAATTTGCTCCCAAAGGAACCGAGTCCTCATGGTTGCAGTGTTGCAGCCCTGGATGGGATGAGTAATTTCGTTGTCAGATTAAGATTCCGGTTTGGATCATAAAGCCATTCATCTTGATGCTTGTCAGCGTCCGTTATGTGGATTCAGTGTCACGCTGGGAATTCCTTGACTAATTTTCTTGCACTAATGTTACACAGTTTGATTTCAGCCACTCTGGTCGGTTGTTCATGGTGATAAAAGATGTAACCTGACCGGGAATCAGTTGATTCCCAGGCCGTGGCGGTGAGGGCCCCAAAGTCTGACCACTGACTACCAGGGTTTTGGTAAAAATATTTATTGTCATGAATTAATTGTTTTCTTTCAGAAGAAAAGGACTCGTGCAAAATGTGCAATTCGGACTTTCCTAAATCAATGGTTGTGGTCTATGAGAAGGGACGTGAAAAAACATCAAAGCATATAGACATCAAAGACAGAGCATATATTGGTCTCCAAAGGTCAATAAGATCAAAGCAGATGGACATCAAAGGGACGAGGCTATATAAGCAATGTGGTGTGGAAATTGACCGCAGGGGTGTCGAACCTGTGCATAGCCGTGTGCCTAGTGTCGAGACACAGCAGGTTTTCTGTACCTTTACTCTAGCATCTGATCTCACTAACTTGAGTTTCTTCTAAAATCACTTGCTCGAGACTGGCAGGAAGAAAACCCTGACACAGGTTTGATACCCCTCCATAGCCTTTGATTGCTCTTTGGACATCACGCCCAGCAAAATAATAAGGCTAGGTCTAAGTTTTGGTGCAGCCGGGGCGTTGAGGGGGTTCGGTTTGGTGACCTCAGGATTGGCTCGCTGCTTTTTGCAGACAACGTGATCCCGTTGGCTTCATCAGGCCACGCCCTCCAGCTCTCACTGGATTGGTTCGCAGCCGCATGTGAAGCGGCCGGGATGAGAATCAGCACCTCCAAATCCGAGGCCATGGTTCTCAGCCGGAAAAGGGTCTCTCCAGGTCGGGGAGGAGATCCTGCCCCAAGTGGAGGAGTTTAAGTACCTCGGGGTCTTGTTCACGAGTGAGGGAAGGATGGAGCGGGAGATCGACAGACGGATCGGTGCAGCGTCTGCAGTGATGCGGACTCTGCACAGATCCGTCATGCTGAAGAGAGAGCTGAGCCTAAAGGTGAAGCTCTCGATTTACCGGTCGATCTTCGTTCCTACCCTCACCTGTGGTAACGAGCTTTGGGTAGTGACCAAAGAACGAGATCCCGGGTACAAGCGGCTGAAATGAGCTTCCTCCGTGGGGGGGCTGGGCTCTCCCTTAGAGATAGGGTGAGAAGCTCAGTCATCCGGGAGGAGCTCGGAGTAGAGCCGCTGCTCCTCCGCGTTGAGAGGAGCCAGATGAGGTGCATCTATTCAGGATGCCTCCTGGACGCCTCCCTGGTGAGGTGTTCAGGGCACGTCCCACCGGGAGGAGACCACGGGGAAGACCCAGGACACGCTGGAGAGACTATGTCTCTCGGCTGGCCTGGGAACGCCTCGGGGTCCCCCCGGAAGAGCTAGAGGAAGTGGCCGGGGAGAGGGAAGTCTGGGCTGCCTATACCTGTAAAGTGAGACGACTGTCTGTTCTGATCTGGTGCAATATAACTTAAAATTAATGTAATTAATAAATTATTATTTTTCCATTATTATTATTTTTATTTATTTTTTATTTTATTTTTATGACTGAAGAGTTTTCCAGACAGACAGGAGACGCTGTCTGGCCGGATGTGATTGGCAGAGACCTTCCGTGTGATTTTTGGAAATTATACACAGTGTTGGGAAACTAACTGGTAACTTAAATAATATTACTTTTTACCAGTAACGAGTAGTGTAACGAATTACTTTTTCATTTTGAGTAATATTACATTTACTTTTTTCACTCCGACCGGATACGGAAACGATTCGTCCTCGTCTGTTTTTGAGTCGGTGGCGTAAACTCGATCCGTTCCGTTTGGTGTTTGTGCCGCCCGCAGATCGCGTTCATGACTCCAGTTCTTTTAACAGATGTTTTATTGGTTGTTACATCGTAGAACTAAAATCGACAAATTAGAAAGGCAACATTATTGTAAGTAAAGAAATTAATAACACTCGTGCTAATACAATTAGCTGACAACAGAAATAATACTGACCACTTTGGCCTGCTTCAATACGATACATGGGCAGTTATCTTCTGGTAGTAGTCTTCATTGTGGTAATATAAAATAAATCGGAGGGCTATCAGCCTTGCATCTGAGCACGGCGCAGCTCAGCCCCTCTCTGCCGCTAACTCCGAAACCGGAACCTCTCCTTGCCTTACAAAATAAGAGCGCCCTCTTCAAAATAAAAGTAACGCAACTGCGCTGCAGTTACACTCCCACCATCACACAATGTGATTTAAAACAAGCTTAACATATTCAAAATTGCACAAATAAACACATTTATCTTCAAAACAAAACAAAACAAATAACCCATCTTAATGTAGAGCTAACCTGCTTATTCAGATTCAAGCGATAGGGCTGTTTTGTGTGTGGATCTTTCCATGTAAACTGATCTTGTGGTGCGTCTGTCCTTGCTACCTGGTGTTGTGTCACTGAGTAACAGCTTTGAGATTTCTGACTCTCTCATCAGCTCCTCGAAAGACTTCGACTACCCTTGCCAACTTCCACTGATCTCTAGGGGGCGCCAGTCTCGCAACAGGACGATGCCGTTGACTTTAGCATCTCACCTGTCCTTCCATTTACTCCTTTGTCGGCCTTTCTCTGGTATTAGAGACTTGATTTCACCAACAAACGCCCTTTCTTGAACTTCATGGATGATGAATTGTTCAGCCTCTCGCCTTTCCTCAAGCCATGTAGGGTCATTGACTCTTCGTTGATGACCTTTGACCTCCTTTGCCAGATGCTTGTTTCCTGCTCCAGCCCTTACAGCTCTTTTCCAATCTGAAAACTCGTGAAGACGGTCAGATAGAGCCCTCTCCTCCTTTGCTCTTGTCATGTGAACTTGTGCTCTTGTCATTCCTGCATCGTCCCTTTGTGGACGCCTTTTGAGACATCTTAGTTGACGTTCTGCACAAACCTTGTTGTTCGGCAGACCTGGTCTCTCTTCCTTGAAAGGCATTTGCACTTCATAATGCCCACTTGGCTTTCGCGTAATATCTTCTTTCAGCTTTGCCGAGAACCTAACATCTTCTTGTGACACTAGGGATTCTTCGCTGAATTTCTCAGTGAAATCTGACTCAGAGACCTTTAGTCTATCTGCTGGAGTGATCACTTCTTTAACCTGAGTTCTACAAACAAACTGGACCTCAGACTTGAGCGCTGAAGAGGGCTGGGTTGCTGGCAGAACTTTCTTCACGATGATGTGATGACTCACACCGATTTCATCCTTCTGATCATAATCCATGTCAGCATTACTACAACCAATAATGCTCCAACCCAACACCGATTTCTGTGCATATGGCTGACCTTCATTGCCCATGATGACATCTCTGGGAAGTAGGGCCTGGGAACAGTCATACCCAATTAACAATCCTACTTCACAGTCAAGCTCAGGAGACATTTTATCTGCCAGATGCTCCAGATGAGGCCAGGATTCTGCAGTTGTGCTTGTGGGTGTATGAGGTCTGTTTGCTGGTATGTGATCTCTGGTATAGCTTGCTGGAAGCCTGATTTTAGTGTCAGAGCTGATGCCTCTTACCTGTAGTCCTTGCACCCTTTGGCTGTGCACCACCTTTGTTCTTGATGTCATCGTGGACACTTTCAGTTTCACTGGTTCTTTCCTGGCACACAATCTTTCAGCTGCGTCCTGCGAGATGAAAGTTGTGTCGCTCTGGCTATCGAGCAAGGCATAAACCAAAACTTCTTTGTCTGGTTCTGTCGTCGTGGAAACATAAACTGGAAGAATAGATGACGTATGAGTGCTGTTCCTCTCTTGAATAACTCTATTAGAAGTAGCTTCTATCATCTCAGTCTGTTGATTCTGGTCTCCTATGTTTCCATTTGACCTTTCTTGTTTATTTCTTACACTTTGTGTTTCATCTCTTTCTTCAAGATCTCGATGCAAACATGTTGGGTGGCTTTGTCCACATGAGTCACAAACACTCCTGGATGTGCACGTCTTTGAGATGTGGCCATTCTTGAGGCACCCAAAGCATAACTTCTCCATTTGTACAAACTTTACCCGTTCTCCAACTGGTTTTTCCATAATTTTGCGACACTGATGGAGTGTGTGGCCCTTTTTCTTACAAAAGACACACGTGATGCTTGTTGTCTCACTTGTACTCGTGGCGACGGTCTTAGCACTAAAGTGGTTGTTTCTTTGATACTTCATTGTTCTCGTTCAGTTGGGTTTGATTTGTCTTGGTCAGATAGCTTCATTGAAAGCAATGATGTAATAGGGTTACATGCAATGCGAACTTCCATGTTGAGAAACTTCACAAAATAGCTAAAGTCAGGGAACATTTTATGTTTATCTTGATAAATTGTGGCTTCCCTGATCCAACGTGAGCTCACCCAATCTGGTAACTTGACAATGATCCTTTGATTTTCCACACAGTCATTGAGTATTTGCAGACCTTGAACATGTGGCATGGCTGACTCTACACTGCTCAAAAAATCTACAAACTCACGAAGATTTTCGCTATCTTTGGGGCCAATCTTATGCCATGCCTGTATTTTGTCACGATATGCCTTACCAACTATAAATGGATCGCCAAACCTGTCTTCAAGTATGTTCCAGGCAGCATGATAAGCTGTTTCTGTTCCTACAAGAAAATGCCCTTCAATGGCTCTCTTGGCTCTGCCGTGAATGAATGAATGAATATATTTATTAGATAGAATGTTAGAGTACAAGTACAGTCACACAGTAGCATGTATTACAGTACAAATAAAGTCAAACATCCTGTCTAAGAGGAGCATTTCTAAAAAGCCCTTGCGGTCTTGTTTCCGTTGAAAGTCCTTCGTACATAAATCATCGACATTTAACAATACAAATAAAAATAAAACCAATATTCAACAACTCAATTGATGCAACGTAACATTAGAAAAACAAAAATAAAATGATTTTACACCGCCGATGCAAACTAACAATTAATCTAAAATAAATTACACCACTGATGCAAAATGACAATGAATGACAATAAATTACATAAATTACAATAAATTACAAAGACACTTAATATGTGCAACGTCGGTGGACAAAAAAAGTGTGGGGGGGGGGGTTGATCCGGAGAGAGTCGTGATGACTATCTCCGTTTCTGTCCCCCTGAAAGGTGTATTTTTAGGGCCTTTTTGAAGGAGGCCAAAGAGGTGCATGTTTTGAGGGCAGGAGTCAAACAGTTCCACCCTTAGGGGGCAGTATTGTAAAAAGATGATTTACCCATGTTAGTCCTATAGGAGGGTGTAATCAGGTTGTTGTTTGAGCTCCCTCTAGTGTTGTGGCTGTGGGTGTCACTAAATCTGTGGAGGTGTTTATTCAGGTATGCAGGGATTGAGGGGACTGAGGGCAGAGCTGCATTGACTATTTTAAATGCCAATCCCATTTTGAGTTGTTTAACCCTGTCTTCTACCCTGAGCCATTTTAGGCTAGCAAAATGTCCAGGAAGAAGGTGGGTCATGGGCCCCCGTCAACATACTTGCGCAGAAAAAACAGTTTTTCTTGAGTTGGCAGGTTCTTATGATCAATTAGTGTACAGAATGACAGTTTCCAGTCATTATACATGAGAGGATCTCCAGTGAAGATCTCAGGTTCTGGGATTGGGATCCGATTAGCTGTGATTGCTTCTGCAAGAGTTTTCACAAGTTCGCTGGAAAAGTCATGAGAGACTGCTTGAGTGACAGGAATTTGGGAGGATGTGGCTGGTTGTGGAACAGAATATGAGGGCTGCACATGGGGCTGCAGCAGCGCGGCTTTAGGTTCATCCCTTTGTGGATGACGAACGTGAGTCGGCTTGGCTTGTTGCATTGAGAAGGCTTGGGCAACAGGCACCTCTGGAGGAAAAAGGAGGTTCAACTAAAGGGTTAAGTGCAAGCGGTGGATGAAGGGATTCTGTATAAACCTGCAGTCTTGCTTGTGCTGCAGCATGTCCTTTAAGTTCCTCTAGACGTTCGACTTCTCTCCTCTTCCCTTCCAGCTTACATTTTCGATCAGCATTTTCTGTTATGAATTGAGCTCGTTTTTTAGCACTCTCTGCTTCAATTTCCTTTTCTTTAGCTTCTCTTTCAGCCTCTAAAATTTGATATTCCACCTCAAGTCTTTGAACCTCTTCCCTTTGTTGATGTTGTGCATTGGTTATCTTTATCCTCTCTTCCACAGCTGCGGCTTCAGCTGCTGCTTGTGTGGCGCTTAAGGACAGAAGGGAAGAGCGTCTGGATGCTTCAGAAGAAGCTTCAGTTTGAGCTGAGATGATACTCGACACCGTGGGGTCAAACACTGATCCAGCATCAGGCCACGATGCGTCTGAAGCAGCGCCGTGGTGGTGTTGAGCCTTTATATTTGCGATCCTGGTGAATGCGTGACATGTATCATTCATTCTCCTCATGTCAGGTTCTGGACTTGAAATAGATCTCATTTCAAGGTAAATACTGTCGATGTCACCTTGCAATTTATTGATTGTTTCTACAACTTCATCAATCAGATCGTCTTCAGCATCATTGCTCTTAATGGAGTGTTTTAACCCATTGATGTGATACCTCCATCTTCGGTACACTTTTACAAATTTCACATTTAGGTTCTTTAATTTGTCATCTAACAGAGCGTTTCCCTTTTCAGTGAGCGTTCTTGTACGCACACGTTTCCTAATTCCAGAAGACAGCTTTGTGTCATCCTCACTAACCTGAGATTGCGTGTCTTGTCCTCCGTTTTCAGCTTGGTCATTAGCAGGTAGGGCTGTGTGCTCTGCATCGCTGTGTCGCTGAAGGCTTCCATGACTTTCCCTTTCAGTTGGCTCAGAAATACTTTCCTTTATGTGTGACATATTAACGGCATAAAGCATTAAGTATGTTGAAATGTAAATAAACCAATACCTTTCCCCAATATGCAAATGCAAATGAACAGTTACTTTGAAAACGAAATTAGACATTCAATGTCTGATAAACTTAACTGAAGCAAATTTTGATAGAATTATGGACTATGATTGTCAGTTTTCCAGCTGTTTGATAATGGAATTAATGCACCGGCAACAGACGACAACGAAAAAGAACCAAAAGAAAGCTTTTCCATTTCTACCCATGCAGGTCCGTTGTTGTCATGTTGACGGTGCATCCAGAAAGACAAACAATATAAATTTGAAGCCCAGTAATAGTTCTGAAAATTTGGCAAAGATAGGCCTCCATCTTGTTTTGATTTCTGCAAATGTTCTTTACGCAAGCGTGGCTTCTTACGGTTCCAAAGAAATGATGAAATTATAGAGTCCAGTTTCTTGAAATAGGTATTAGGAATGTATACAGGAAGGCTTTGAAACAAGTAGAGATATTCGGACTTTCCTAAATCAATGGTTGTGGACTATGAGAAGGGACGTGAAAAAACATCAAAGCATATAGACATCAAAGACAGAGCATATATGGGTCTCCAAAGGTCAATAAGATCAAAGCAGATGGACATCAAAGGGATGAGGCTATATAAGCAATGTGGTGTGGAAATTGACCGCAGGGGTGTCGAACCTGGGAAGGATGGAGCGGGAGATCGACAGACGGATCGGTGCAGCGTCTGCAGTGATGCGGACTCTGCACAGATCCGTCATGGTGAAGAGAGAGCTGAGCCCAAAGGAGAAGCTCTCGATTTACCGGTCGATCTTTGTTCCTACCCTCACCTATGGTCACGAGCTTTGGGTAATGACTGAAAGAACGAGATCGCGGGTACAAGCGGCTGAAATGAGCTTCCTCCGTGGGGGGGCGGGGCTCTCCCTTAGAGATAGGGTGAGAAGCTCAGTCATCCGGGAGGAGCTCGGAGTAGAGCCGCTGCTCCTCCGCGTTGAGAGGAGCCAGATGAGGTGCATCTATTCAAGATGCCTCCTGAACGCCTCCCTGGTGAGGTGTTCAGGTCACGTCCCACCGGGAGGAGACCACGGGGAAGACCCAGGACACGCTGGAGAGACTATGTTTCTCGGCTGGCCTGGGAACGCCTCGGGATCCCCCCGGAAGAGCTAGAGGAAGTGACCGGGGAGAGGGAAGTCTGGGCTGCCTATACCTGTAAAGTGAGACGACTGTCTGTTCTGATCTGGTGCAATATAACTTAAAATTAATGTAATTAATAAATTATTATTTTTTCATTATTATTATTTTTATTTTTATTTTTTATTTTATTTTATTTTTTATGACTGAAGAGTTTTCCAGACAGACAGGAGACGCTGTCTGGCCGGATGTGATTGGCAGAGACCTTCCGTGTGATTTTTGGAAATTATACACAGTGTTGGGAAACTAATAATAATAATAATAACAAGCTTTATTTATATAGCACTTTTTTAGAAATAAAATTCCCAAAGTGCTTTAACAGATAATAACAAATCAACATGAATCATTTAAACAAAAAATACATATTAAACAAACATTCAACAATGTAAAACTCGTGTATAAAAGCAACAGTGGCGTCAGGGCACAAGTGATGAGACGAGGTACCCAGCAATAATCATAAAGTAATAAAACAATGTTCAAAAAATAAATAAATAAATAAATACATTAAAAAATTTAAATAAAAGTAAATGAAAAGTAATTAAAACAGAGGACTCCATCAATTAAAAGCCAGTCTATATAAATACGTTTTTAGAAGTGTTTTAAAAGAAGTAACTGAATCTGCAAGCCGTATATTTTCAGGCAGGTCGTTCCAGAGCCGAGGGGGAGGGGCCCTGATGGCGAATGCTCGGTCACCTTTAGATTTCAACCTCGACTTCGGAACGACCAGAAATCCTCGACCCCAGGATCTCAGGCTGCGGGGGGGCTCATATAAAGTCAATGAATCATAAATATAAGTTGGGCCCGCCCAGACCCATAAGAGCTTTAAAAGCGATCAGTAAAATCTTAAAATCAATTCTAAATTGGACTGGCAGCCAGTGCAGCGAAGCAAGGACTGGGGTGACGTGATGGCGTCTGTTAAAACCAGTAAGAAGCCGAGCTGCTGCGTTCTGCGCTAGTTGGAGGCGGGACAGTGATTTGCTGTTTGTGCCAGACAGGAGAGAATTGCAGTAATCGAGTCTTGAGAAGATGAGTGTGTGGATTACTTTCTCCAGGTCTGACTGTTGTAGCATGTGCTTTACTTTAGTGATTAATTGGAGATGCACTATTGGACAGTAGAATTGATGTGTGAGGTGAAGTACAGATTGTGATCAAATATAACTCCCAGGTTTTTTGCAGTGGGTTTGAGGTTATGTGATAGTGGACCAAGTACTGAAGGACAGAAGGGGACTAACTAGTAACTTAAATAATATTACTTTTACCAGTAATGAGTACTGTAACGAATTACTTTTTCATGTTTACTTTGTCACATTTACTTTTTTTTCAAAAGTAATATATTACTTTTTTCACTCCGACCGGATACGGAAACGATTCGTCCTCGTCTGTTTTTAAGGTCGGTGGTGTAAACTCGATCCATTCCGTTTGGTGTTGTTTTGCTGCCCGCTCGCTCCACGGAAGCGGACTGTCTCCGTTAAAATCAAAACATCAGCGCTAGTGCGTCCATATGTCTCCGCTTCAGAGTGGAATCCGTTCAATGATTGGCTATAACAATAAGACGGACAGAAGCAATGTTTTTCTTGTTATTCTTATTACATTAATGTGCATGTTGCATTGAAATGCACCAGCGCTCGTTGGCCTCATGGCCCAGCAGCACTTTGAGCTTGTCTGCTTTAATAAACAACTGAAGTTGTTCAAAAAGTGTGTTTTGTTATCAGTTTGAGTCCAGATGTGGTTTCATTGAGTCAGCAATTTATGGATTCCTACAAAGTAAAAGTATTCATGTTCATTTAATTCAAATGAGGGTCCAGATTGACTCAGACGGACTCATTATGTCATGTGTTCAGAATCAGAATCAGAACCAGAATCAGAAGGTGTTTATTGTCAGTGAGTGTTCACAGACTAGGAACGTTTCTCGGTGAAGTCGTGCTACATGTAACATTAATGACTAAATACAAAAACCATACAAGTACAGACACATCAGCAGCAGCCAGAGTGGTTACACAGATGTGTACTAGCAGCAGTAAACTAGCGTCATCACGCAGTGCAAATGGAACAGTGCAAGTTGTATTCAGGAGTCCGGGACAGAATTATTAAGTGTTCATTAGTCTTACGGCTGAGGGGAAGAAGCTGTTCTTGTGGCGGGAGGTTCTGGTCCGGATGGACCGTAGCCTCCTGCCTGAGGGGAGAGGGTCAAAGAGTCCATGTCCAGGGTGGGAAGGGTCGGCTGTGATCCGACCTGCACGCCTCCGAGTCCTGGAGACCTGCAGGTCCTGGAGCAATGGCAGCTTGCAGCCGATCACCTTCTCCGCAGCACGTACAATGCGCTGCACTCTGTGTCTGTCCCTGGTGGTGGCGCCAGCGTACCACACGGTGATGGAGGAGGTGAGGACGGACTCCACGATGGAGGTGTAGAACTGCACCAACATCTGGGTTGGCAGCTTGAGTTTCCTCAGCTGCCGCAGGAAGTACATCCTCTGCTGAGCCTTCTTGATGAGGGAGCTGATGGTCGGCTCCCCCTTGAGGTCCCGGGTGATGGTGGTGCCCAGGAAGCGGAAAGAGTCCACGATGGAGATGGGGGTAGGGGAGTCTGTGAGGGCGAGGGGGGGCGGTGGGGCTGTGACTTTCCTGAAGTCCACGATCATCTCCACTGTTTTCTGGCTGTTCAGCTCCAGGTTGTTGCTGCTACACCAGGACACCAGCCGGTCCACCTCCCTCCTGTAGGCGGACTCATCACCGTCCGAGATGAGCCCGATGAGGGTGGTGTCATCCGCAAACTTAATCAGTTAATCAGGAACCTATTCAACAATGAGAAGTTACAATGTAGAAAAGAGAAGAAACAACCGCTAATGTTGAACATGCAAAGTAAGACTTTAGGGGAGAAAGGATGCAATTATTGAGGGTGAGAAGAAAAAAGTAACTTAAAGTAATAAGTAACTAGTTACTTTTGGCAGGGAGTAATAAGTAAAGTAATGCAATTACTTTTTCCAGCAAGTAACTAGTAATAAGTAATATATTACTGATCTTGAGTAACTTGCCCAACACTGCTGGTGAGGGAGTCTAAGGTGCTTTCACACTGCCGCTCTTTGCTCCCTTTTAAACGGACCAGAGTTCCTTTCCTCGGATAATCCGCTCCATTTGGGCCAGTGTGAACGCGCATCCGGACTCTGGAGAGGATCAAAAAAGTCTGCCTGAAAAGGAGGGTCTCGGTTCCTTTGGGCGGAGCAAAGACAGGATCAGCTGTACGTAGTGACGCTACGCGGTGCGTCTCCGGTAGAGGAAGTACAGCGAGTACTCCAAGCTGCTCCAAAAAAAATAAAATGTGTGTAGATTTAATTGACTAAATATGCGTTATAATACTTTAATATTTTGTTCAGTACCAGCTACGTATCACCGGTAACTGACTCGACTTCTCCCTGCAGCTCCACGGCGCTTTAACAGTCCAGCGCGGAGCGGAGAATCAGCTGTTCAGCAGCGACAGTTTCTCATTCCGTTGTTCTGAACTGATCCGGAGACTTTGTGTTTGTTAAAAACGACTAGCGTTGTGTAACATTTATGATTTAGGCCAGAGCAAAGTAAGCTTCCCTCCAGCCGCAACTGCGCACTCAAAAAAAAAAAACATGGGAGAGGGCGGGACTTCCCCGTGTACTTTGTCCAATCGACAAGCACCTTTTTCAGCCATTCGACGCTGCTCAGAAAGTTTGTTCCGTGAAGAAACCACAGTGTGAACGCAGACCTTTCAACTAATTATAAATGCAGGAATTTGCTCCCAAAGGAACCGAGTCCTCATGGTTGCAGTGTTGCAGCCCTGGATGGGATGAGTAATTTCGTTGTCAGATTAAGATTCCGGTTTGGATCATAAAGCCATTCATCTTGATGCTTGTCAGCGTCCGTTATGTGGATTCAGTGTCACGCTGGGAATTCCTTGACTAATTTTCTTGCACTAATGTTACACAGTTTGATTTCAGCCACTCTGGTCGGTTGTTCATGGTGATAAAAGATGTAACCTGACCGGGAATCAGTTGATTCCCAGGCCGTGGCGGTGAGGGCCCCAAAGTCTGACCACTGACTACCAGGGTTTTGGTAAAAATATTTATTGTCATGAATTAATTGTTTTCTTTCAGAAGAAAAGGACTCGTGCAAAATGTGCAATTCGGACTTTCCTAAATCAATGGTTGTGGTCTATGAGAAGGGACGTGAAAAAACATCAAAGCATATAGACATCAAAGACAGAGCATATATTGGTCTCCAAAGGTCAATAAGGTCAAAGCAGATGGACATCAAAGGGACGAGGCTATATAAGCAATGTGGTGTGGAAATTGACCGCAGGGGTGTCGAACCTGTGCATAGCCGTGTGCCTAGTGTCGAGACACAGCAGGTTTTCTGTACCTTTACTCTAGCATCTGATCTCACTAACTTGAGTTTCTTCTAAAATCACTTGCTCGAGACTGGCAGGAAGAAAACCCTGACACAGGTTTGATACCCCTCCATAGCCTTTGATTGCTCTTTGGACATCACGCCCAGCAAAATAATAAGGCTAGGTCTAAGTTTTGGTGCAGCCGGGGCGTTGAGGGGGTTCGGTTTGGTGACCTCAGGATTGGCTCGCTGCTTTTTGCAGACAACGTGATCCCGTTGGCTTCATCAGGCCACGCCCTCCAGCTCTTACTGGATTGGTTCGCAGCCGCATGTGAAGCGGCCGGGATGAGAATCAGCACCTCCAAATCCGAGGCCATGGTTCTCAGCCGGAAAAGGGTCTCTCCAGGTCGGGGAGGAGATCCTGCCCCAAGTGGAGGAGTTCAAGTACCTCGGGGTCTTGTTCACGAGTGAGGGAAGGATGGAGCGGGAGATCGACAGACGGATCGGTGCAGCGTCTGCAGTGATGCGGACTCTGCACAGATCCGTCATGCTGAAGAGAGAGCTGAGCCTAAAGGTGAAGCTCTCGATTTACCGGTCGATCTTCGTTCCTACCCTCACCTCTGGTCACGAGCTTTGGGTAGTGACTGAAAGAACGAGATCCCGGGTACAAGCGGCTGAAATGAGCTTCCTCCGTAGGGTGGCTGGGCTCTCCCTTAGAGATAGGGTGAGAAGCTCAGTCATCCGGGAGGAGCTCGGAGTAGAGCCGCTGCTCCTCCGCGTTGAGAGGAGCCAGATGAGGTGCATCTATTCAGGATGCCTCCTGGACGCCTCCCTGGTGAGGTGTTCAGGGCACGTCCCACCGGGAGGAGACCACGGGGAAGACCCAGGACACGCTGGAGAGACTATGTTTCTCGGCTGGCCTGGGAACGCCTCGGGGTCCCCCCGGAAGAGCTAGAGGAAGTGGCCGGGGAGAGGGAAGTCTGGGCTGCCTATACCTGTAAAGTGAGACGACTGTCTGTTCTGATCTGGTGCAATATAACTTAAAATTAATGTAATTAATAAATTATTATTTTTCCATTATTATTATTTTTTTATTTTTTTTATTTTTTTTTTATGACTGAAGAGTTTTCCAGACAGACAGGAGACGCTGTCTGGCCGGATGTGATTGGCAGAGACCTTCCGTGTGATTTTTGGAAATTATACACAGTGTTGGGAAACTAACTGGTAACTTAAATAATATTACTTTTTACCAGTAACGAGTAGTGTAACGAATTACTTTTTCATTTTGAGTAATATTACATTTACTTTTTTCACTCCGACCGGATACGGAAACGATTCGTCCTCGTCTGTTTTTGAGTCGGTGGCGTAAACTCGATCCGTTCCGTTTGGTGTTTGTGCCGCCCGCAGATCGCTTTCATGACTCCAGTTCTTTTAACAGATGTTTTATTGGTTGTTACATCGTAGAACTAAAATCGACAAATTAGAAAGGCAACATTATTGTAAGTAAAGAAATTAATAACACTCGTGCTAATACAATTAGCTGACAACAGAAATAATACTGACCACTTTGGCCTGCTTCAATACGATACATGGGCAGTTATCTTCTGGTAGTAGTCTTCATTGTAGTAATATAAAATAAATCGGAGGGCTATCGGCCTTGCATCTGAGCACGGCGTAGCTCAGCCCCTCTCTGCCGCTAACTACGGAACCGGAACCTCTCCTTGCCTTACAAAATAAGAGCGCCCTCTTCAAAATGAAAGTAACGCAACTGCGCTGCAGTTACACTCCCACCATCACACAATGTGATTTACAACAAGCTTAACATATTCAAAATTGCACAAATAAACACATTTATCTTCAAAACAAAACAAAACAAATAACCCATCTTAATGTAGAGCTAACCTGCTTATTCAGCTTCAAGCGATAGGGCTGTTTTGTGTGTGGATCTTTCCATGTAAACTGATCTTGTGGTGCGTCTGTCCTTGCTACCTGGTGTTGTGTCACTGAGTAACAGCTTTGAGATTTCTGACTCTCTCATCAGCTCCTCGAAAGACTTCGACTACCCTTGCCAACTTCCACTGATCTCTAGGGGGCGCCAGTCTCGCAACAGGACGATGCCGTTGACTTTAGCATCTCACCTGTCCTTCCATTTACTCCTTTGTCGGCCTTTCTCTGGTATTAGAGACTTGATTTCACCAACAAACGCCCTTTCTTGAACTTCATGGATGATGAATTGTTCAGCCTCTCGCCTTTCCTCAAGCCATGTAGGGTCATTGACTCTTCGTTGATGACCTTTGACCTCCTTTGCCAGATGCTTGTTTCCTGCTCCAGCCCTTACAGCTCTTTTCCAATCTGAAAACTCGTGAAGACGGTCAGATAGAGCCCTCTCCTCCTTTGCTCTTGTCATGTGAACTTGTGCTCTTGTCATTCCTGCATCGTCCCTTTGTGGACGCCTTTTGAGACATCTTAGTTGACGTTCTGCACAAACCTTGTTGTTCGGCAGACCTGGTCTCTCTTCCTTGAAAGGCATTTGCACTTCATAATGCCCACTTGGCTTTCGCGTAATATCTTCTTTCAGCTTTGCCGAGAACCTAACATCTTCTTGTGACACTAGGGATTCTTCGCTGAATTTCTCAGTGAAATCTGACTCAGAGACCTTTAGTCTATCTGCTGGAGTGATCACTTCTTTAACCTGAGTTCTACAAACAAACTGGACCTCAGACTTGAGCGCTGAAGAGGGCTGGGTTGCTGGCAGAACTTTCTTCACGATGATGTGATGACTCACACCGATTTCATCCTTCTGATCATAATCCATGTCAGCATTACTACAACCAATAATGCTCCAACCCAACACCGATTTCTGTGCATATGGCTGACCTTCATTGCCCATGATGACATCTCTGGGAAGTAGGGCCTGGGAACAGTCATACCCAATTAACAATCCTACTTCACAATCAAGCTCAGGAGACATTTTATCTGCCAGATGCTCCAGATGAGGCCAGGATTCTGCAGTTGTGCTTGTGGGTGTATGAGGTCTGTTTGCTGGTATGTGATCTCTGGTATAGCTTGCTGGAAGCCTGATTTTAGTGTCAGAGCTGATGCCTCTTACCTGTAGTCCTTGCACCCTTTGGCTGTGCACCACCTTTGTTCTTGATGTCATCGTGGACACTTTCAGTTTCACTGGTTCTTTCCTGGCACACAATCTTTCAGCTGCGTCCTGCGAGATGAAAGTTGTGTCGCTCTGGCTATCGAGCAAGGCATAAACCAAAACTTCTTTGTCTGGTTCTGTCGTCGTGGAAACATAAACTGGAAGAATAGATGACGTATGAGTGCTGTTGCTCTCTTGAATAACTCTATTAGAAGTAGCTTCTATAATCTCAGTCTGTTGATTCTGGTCTCCTATGTTTCCATTTGACCTTTCTTGTTTATTTCTTACACTTTGTGTTTCATCTCTTTCTTCAAGATCTCGATGCAAACATGTTGGGTGGCTTTGTCCACATGAGTCACAAACACTCCTGGATGTGCACGTCTTTGAGATGTGGCCATTCTTGAGGCACCCAAAGCATAACTTCTCCATTTGTACAAACTTTACCCGTTCTCCAACTGGTTTTTCCATAATTTTGCGACACTGATGGAGTGTGTGGCCCTTTTTCTTACAAAAGACACACGTGATGCTTGTTGTCTCACTTGTACTCGTGGCGACGGTCTTAGCACTAAAGTGGTTGTTTCTTTGATACTTCATTGTTCTCGTTCAGTTGGGTTTGATTTGTCTTGGTCAGATAGCTTCATTGAAAGCAATGATGTAATAGGGTTACATGCAATGCGAACTTCCATGTTGAGAAACTTCACAAAATAGCTAAAGTCAGGGAACATTTTATGTTTATCTTGATAAATTGTGGCTTCCCTGATCCAACGTGAGCTCACCCAATCTGGTAACTTGACAATGATCCTTTGATTTTCCACACAGTCATTGAGTATTTGCAGACCTTGAACATGTGGCATGGCTGACTCTACACTGCTCAAAAAATCTACAAACTCACGAAGATTTTCGCTATCTTTGGGGCCAATCTTATGCCATGCCTGTATTTTGTCACGATATGCCTTACCAACTATAAATGGATCGCCAAACCTGTCTTCAAGTATGTTCCAGGCAGCATGATAAGCTGTTTCTGTTCCTACAAGAAAATGCCCTTCAATGGCTCTCTTGGCTCTGCCGTGAATGAATGAATGAATATATTTATTAGATAGAATGTTAGAGTATAAGTACAGTCACACAGTAGCATGTATTACAGTACAAATAAAGTCAAACATCCTGTCTAAGAGGAGCATTTCTAAAAAGCCCTTGCGGTCTTGTTTCCGTTGAAAGTCCTTCGTACATAAATCATCCACAATTAACAATACAAATAAAAATAAAACCAATATTCAATAACTCAATTGATGCAAAGTAACATTAGAAAAACAAAAATAAAATGATTTTACACCGCCGATGCAAACTTACAATTAATCTAAAATAAATTACACCACTGATGCAAAATGACAATGAATGACATAAATTACATAAATTAATGCAATTCAGTTCAATTCAGTTTTATTTATATGGCGCCAGATCACAACATAAAGTCATCTCAAGGCACTTTACAGGATTAGCAGGGAAAGACCTGCAGGGAAACACAGAACCCAACTTGACCCACAAGAGCAACGGAGGCAAGGAAAAACTTCCCTTTAACGGGCAGAAACCTTGGACAGAACCTAGGCTCATGGTGGACGGCCATCTGTCTGACCGGCTGGGTAGAAAGAGAGAGAGAGAGAGAGAGAGAGAGAGAATGGCAGGTCGGAGACGAGTCAAGGAGATGGATAGGGAAGTGATAGCGAGACAGAGCAGGAGCAGACAAAAACTAAATGCTAATGCTAGCGATATAAAGCTATAAATGCTAATGCTAGCGACGTGGACTTCAGTGCTGAGGGACACAGGTCCAGGTTCTGCAGCACCACGGACAGAAGGACCTGAAAGAGAGAGAGGGACAAACAGAGGGAGAGAGAGCACAAGACTACGGGGAATAGAGACATATTGCACACATCTATTTATAACATAAATAATCAGATAAAGGGGGAGGAGCTCAGTGTGTCATGATGTTAAGCCACCAATGCTGCCTAATGACAGCAGATTGATTATACTGATTACTGCATCGATTAGTTATAAGCTTTGTTAAAAAGGAAAGTCTTTAATCTACTCTTGAACATAGAGATGGTGTCTGTCTCAGGAACCAATCAGGGAGCTGATTCCACAATAAAGGAGCTTGATAACTGAAGCTCCGCCCCCCTGTCTGCTCTTGGAAATTTTTGGAACCACGAGCAGGCCAGCGTTTTGGGACCGCAGGGTTCTAGTGGGGCAATACGGGATAATCATCTCTGTAAGGTAAGGAGGGGCCTGGCCAGTGAGGGCTTTAAAAGTAAGTAGAAGGATTTTATATTCAATCCGTTCCCTAACAGGAAGCCAATGCAGAGACGCCAGAACAGGGGAAATGTGTTCTCTCAGTCTGGTTCCTGTTAGAACCCGAGCTGCTGCGTTCTGGATCAGCTGGAGATGTTTAATAGACCTTTTTGGGCAGCCGGACAGTAAGGAGTTGCAGTAGTCCAGTCTGGAAGTCACAAAAGCATGGACTATTTTTTCTGCATCTTTTCGGGTTAGTAGGTGCCTGACTTTTGAAATATTCTGAAGGTGAAAGAACGCAGTCCTTGAAATATGCTTTATCTGGGACTGAAAGGGCCGGTCCTGGTCAAAGATTACCCCCAGAGTCTTGGCAGTGGTGCTGGTGGACACTGAGACGCCATCGAGTTCAACTACAACACTAGAACAAACATTTCTGAGATGCTTTGGCCCAAGAACCAGAACCTCAGTTTTATTTAGATTTAATAACAGGAAGTTCTCGGTCATCCAGGAGTTAATGTCCTTAAGGCACGTCTGAAGTCTAACCAACTGATCGACTTTGTCTGGCTGAACTGACAGGTATAATTGTGTATCGTCCGCATAGCAGTGGAAATTTATGCTATGTTTCTTAATAATGTCACCTAAGGGAAGCATATACAGCGTGAACAGAATAGGTCCAAGCACTGAACCCTGTGGAACTCCATATTTAACTTCAGTGTACGTAGAAGATTCATCATGAACACGTACAAACTGAAATCTATCAGATAAATATGATCTAAACCAGTTTAATGCAGATCCTCTAACACCAACAGATTGTTCCAGCCTCTGTAACAGAATCTGATGATCTATTGTGTCAAAGGCTGCACTGAGATCTAATAAAATAAGCACGGAGACAAGTCCATTATCAGACGCTATTAAAGGTCATTGGTGACTTTAACTAATGCTGTCTCTGTGCTATGACGAGCTCTGAAACACGACTGGAAAACCTCAAATAACTGATTGTCTTGTAAGAATTCACACAGCTGACTGGAAACTGCTTTCTCTAGAAGCTTTGACAGGAATGGAAGGTTTGAAATTGGCCGATAGTTAGCCGAGACATCAGGATCCAATGTTGGTTTTTTGAGAAGCGGTTTAATGGCTGCTGTTTTAAAAGACTTGGGTACATAGCCTGTGAGTAAAGATAGATTAATTATATTTAGCAAAGCAATACTAATGAGGGGAAGACTTCTTTAAGTAGCTTAGTTGGGACCGGGTCTAAGAGACAAGAGCACGGTTTAGATGAGGCAATAGCTGCACTCATTTGCTGCAGGTTAATGGGGGTGAAGCTATCCAAGTAACTATCAAGAGTAACAGCCGTATCTCTACTTCCATTGCCAGGGGGGGGGTCAATGCCACACGAAGGCAGACGCTTAATAATTTACTAAGGCAATTAATATGTGCAACGTAGGTGGACAAAAAAAGTGGGGGGGGGGGTTGATCCGGAGAGAGTCGTGATGACTATCTCTGTTTCTGTCCCCCTGAAAGGTGTATTTTTAGGGCCTTTTTGAAGGAGGCCAAAGAGGTGCATGTTTTGAGGGCAGGAGTCAAACAGTTCCACCCTTAGGGGGCAGTATTGTAAAAAGATGATTTACCCATGTTAGTCCTGTAGGAGGGGGTAACCAGGTTGTTGTTTGAGCTCCCTCTAGTGTTGTGGCTGTGGGTGTCACTAAATCTTTGGAGGTGTTTATTCAGGTATGCAGGGATTGAGGGGACTGAGGGCAGAGCTGCATTGACTATTTTAAATGCCAATCCCATTTTGAGCTGTTTAACCCTGTCTTCTACCCTGAGCCATTTTAGGCTAGCAAAATGTCCAGGAAGAAGGTGGGTCATGGGCCCCCGTCAACATACTTGCGCAGAAAAAACAGTTTTTCTTGAGTTGGCAGGTTCTTATGATCAATTAGTGTACAGAATGACAGTTTCCAGTCATTATACATGAGAGGATCTCCAGTGAAGATCTCAGGTTCTGGGATTGGGATCCGATTAGCTGTGATTGCTTCTGCAAGAGTTTTCACAAGTTCGCTGGAAAAGTCATGAGAGACTGCTTGAGTGACAGGAATTTGGGAGGATGTGGCTGGTTGTGGAACAGAATATGAGGGCTGCACATGGGGCTGCAGCAGCGCGGCTTTAGGTTCATCCCTTTGTGGATGACGAACTTGAGTCGGCTTGGCTTGTTGCATTGAGAAGGCTTGGGCAACAGGCACCTCTGGAGGAAAAAGGAGGTTCAACTAAAGGGTTAAGTGCAAGCGGTGGATGAAGGGATTCTGTATAAACCTGCAGTCTTGCTTGTGCTGCAGCATGTCCTTTAAGTTCCTCTAGACGTTCGACTTCTCTCCTCTTCCCTTCCAGCTTACATTTTCGATCAGCATTTTCTGTTATGAATTGAGCTCGTTTTTTAGCACTCTCTGCTTCAATTTCCTTTTCTTTAGCTTCTCTTTCAGCCTCTAAAATTTGATATTCCACCTCAAGTCTTTGAACCTCTTCCCTTTGTTGATGTTGTGCATTGGTTATCTTTATCCTCTCTTCCACAGCTGCGGCTTCAGCTGCTGCTTGTGTGGCGCTTAAGGACAGAAGGGAAGAGCGTCTGGATGCTTCAGAAGAAGCTTCAGTTTGAGCTGAGATGATACTCGACACCGTGGGGTCAAACACTGATCCAGCATCAGGCCACGATGCGTCTGAAGCAGCGCCGTGGTGGTGTTGAGCCTTTATATTTGCGATCCTGGTGAATGCGTGACATGTATCATTCATTCTCCTCATGTCAGGTTCTGGACTTGAAATAGATCTCATTTCAAGGTAAATACTGTCAATGTCACCTTGCAATTTATTGATTGTTTCTACAACTTCATCAATCAGATCGTCTTCAGCATCATTGCTCTTAATGGAGTGTTTTAACCCATTGATGTGATACCTCCATCTTTGGTACACTTTTACAAATTTCACATTTAGGTTCTTTAATTTGTCATCTAACAGAGCGTTTCCCTTTTCAGTGAGCGTTCTTGTACGCACACGTTTCCTAATTCCAGAAGACAGCTTTGTGTCACCCTCACTAACCTGAGATTGCGTGTCTTGTCCTCCGTTTTCAGCTTGGTCATTAGCAGGTAGGGCTGTGTGCTCTGCATCGCTGTGTCGCTGAAGGCTTCCATGACTTTCCCTTTCAGTTGGCTCAGAAATACTTTCCTTTATGTGTGACATATTAACGGCATAAAGCATTAAGTATGTTGAAATGTAAATAAACCAATACCTTTCCCCAATATGCAAATGCAAATGAACAGTTACTTTGAAAACGAAATTAGACATTCAATGTCTGATAAACTTAACTGAAGCAAATTTTGATAGAATTATGGACTATGATTGTCAGTTTTCCAGCTGTTTGATAATGGAATTAATGCACCGGCAACAGACGACAACGAAAAAGAACCAAAAGAAAGCTTTTCCATTTCTACCCATGCAGGTCCGTTGTTGTCATGTTGACGGTGCATCCAGAAAGACAAACAATATAAATTTGAAGGCCAGTAATAGTTCTGAAAATTTGGCAAAGATAGGCCTCCATCTTGTTTTGATTTCTGCAAATGTTCTTTACGCAAGCGTGGCTTCTTACGGTTCCAAAGAAATGATGAAATTATAGAGTCCAGTTTCTTGAAATAGGTATTAGGAATGTATACAGGAAGGCTTTGAAACAAGTAGAGATATTCGGACTTTCCTAAATCAATGGTTGTGGACTATGAGAAGGGACGTGAAAAAACATCAAAGCATATAGACATCAAAGACAGAGCATATATGGGTCTCCAAAGGTCAATAAGATCAAAGCAGATGGACATCAAAGGGATGAGGCTATATAAGCAATGTGGTGTGGAAATTGACCGCAGGGGTGTCGAACCTGGGAAGGATGGAGCGGGAGATCAACAGACGGATCGGTGCAGCGTCTGCAGTGATGCGGACTCTGCACAGATCCGTCATGGTGAAGAGAGAGCTGAGCCCAAAGGAGAAGCTCTCGATTTACCGGTCAATCTTTGTTCCTACCCTCACCTATGGTCACGAGCTTTGGGTAATGACTGAAAGAACGAGATCGCGGGTACAAGCGGCTGAAATGAGCTTCCTCCGTGGGGGGGCTGGGCTCTCCCTTAGAGATAGGGTGAGAAGCTCAGTCATCCGGGAGGAGCTCGGAGTAGAGCCGCTGCTCCTCCGCGTTGAGAGGAGCCAGATGAGGTGCATCTATTCAAGATGCCTCCTGAACGCCTCCCTGGTGAGGTGTTCAGGGCACGTCCCACCGGGAGGAGACCACGGGGAAGACCCAGGACACGCTGGAGAGACTATGTCTCTCGGCTGGCCTGGGAACGCCTCGGGATCCCCCCGGAAGAGCTAGAGGAAGTGACCGGGGAGAGGGAAGTCTGGGCTGCCTATACCTGTAAAGTGAGACGACTGTCTGTTCTGATCTGGTGCAATATAACTTAAAATTAATGTAATTAATAAATTATTATTTTTTCATTATTATTATTTTTATTATTATTTTTTATTTTATTTTATTTTTTATGACTGAAGAGTTTTCCAGACAGACAGGAGACGCTGTCTGGCCGGATGTGATTGGCAGAGACCTTCCGTGTGATTTTTGGAAATTATACACAGTGTTGGGAAACTAATAATAATAATAATAACAAGCTTAATTTATATAGCACTTTTTTAGAAATAAAATTCCCAAAGTGCTTTAACAGATAATAACAAATCAACATGAATCATTTAAACAAAAAATACATATTAAACAAACATTCAACAATGTAAAACTCGTGTATAAAAGCAACAGTGGCGTCAGGGCACAAGTGATGAGACGAGGTACCCAGCAATAATCATAAAGTAATAAAACAATGTTCAAAAAATAAATAAATAAATAAATACATTAAAAAATTTAAATAAAAGTAAATGAAAAGTAATTAAAACAGAGGACTCCATCAATTAAAAGCCAGTCTATATAAATACGTTTTTAGAAGTGTTTTAAAAGAAGTAACTGAATCTGCAAGCCGTATATTTTCAGGCAGGTCGTTCCAGAGCCGAGGGGGAGGGGCCCTGATGGCGAATGCTCGGTCACCTTTAGATTTCAACCTCGACTTCGGAACGACCAGAAATCCTCGACCCCAGGATCTCAGGCTGTGGGGGGGCTCATATAAAGTCAATAAATCATAAATATAAGTTGGGCCCAGACCCATAAGAGCTTTAAAAGCGATCAGTAAAATCTTAAAATCAATTCTAAATTGGACTGGCAGCCAGTGCAGCGAAGCAAGGACTGGGGTGATGTGATGGCGTCTGTTAAAACCAGTAAGAAGCCGAGCTGCTGCGTTCTGCGCTAGTTGGAGGCGGGACAGTGATTTGCTGTTTGTGCCAGACAGGAGAGAATTGCAGTAATCGAGTCTTGAGAAGATGAGTGTGTGGATTACTTTCTCCAGGTCTGACTGTTGTAGCATGTGCTTTACTTTAGTGATTAATTGGAGATGCACTATTGGACAGTAGAATTGATGTGTGAGGTGAAGTACAGATTGTGATCAAATATAACTCCCAGGTTTTTTGCAGTGGGTTTGAGGTTATGTGATAGTGGACCAAGTACTGAAGGACAGAAGGGGACTAACTAGTAACTTAAATAATATTACTTTTACCAGTAATGAGTACTGTAACGAATTACTTTTTCATGTTTACTTTGTCACATTTACTTTTTTTTCAAAAGTAATATATTACTTTTTTCACTCCGACCGGATACGGAAACGATTCGTCCTCGTCTGTTTTTAAGGTCGGTGGTGTAAACTCGATCCATTCCGTTTGGTGTTGTTTTGCTGCCCGCTCGCTCCACGGAAGCGGACTGTCTCCGTTAAAATCAAAACATCAGCGCTAGTGCGTCCATATGTCTCCGCTTCAGAGTGGAATCCGTTCAATGATTGGCTATAACAATAAGACGGACAGAAGCAATGTTTTTCTTGTTATTCTTATTACATTAATGTGCATGTTGCATTGAAATGCACCAGCGCTCGTTGGCCTCATGGCCCAGCAGCACTTTGAGCTTGTCTGCTTTAATAAACAACTGAAGTTGTTCAAAAAGTGTGTTTTGTTATCAGTTTGAGTCCAGATGTGGTTTCATTGAGTCAGCAATTTATGGATTCCTACAAAGTAAAAGTATTCATGTTCATTTAATTCAAATGAGGGTCCAGATTGACTCAGACGGACTCATTATGTCATGTGTTCAGAATCAGAATCAGAACCAGAATCAGAAGGTGTTTATTGTCAGTGAGTGTTCACAGACTAGGAACGTTTCTCGGTGAAGTCGTGCTACATGTAACATTAATGACTAAATACAAAAACCATACAAGTACAGACACATCAGCAGCAGCAGGAGTGGTTACACAGATGTGTACTAGCAGCAGTAAACTAGCGTCATCACGCAGTGCAAATGGAACAGTGCAAGTTGTATTCAGGAGTCCGGGACAGAATTATTAAGTGTTCATGAGTCTTACGGCTGAGGGGAAGAAGCTGTTCTTGTGGCGGGAGGTTCTGGTCCGGATGGACCGTAGCCTCCTGCCTGAGGGGAGAGGGTCAAAGAGTCCATGTCCAGGGTGAGAAGGGTCGGCTGTGATCCGACCTGCACGCCTCCGAGTCCTGGAGACCTGCAGGTCCTGGAGCGATGGCAGCTTGCAGCCGATCACCTTCTCCGCAGCACGTACAATGCGCTGCACTCTGCGTCTGTCCCTGGTGGTGGCGCCAGCGTACCACACGGTGACGGAGGAGGTGAGGACGGACTCCACGATGGAGGTGTAGAACTGCACCAACATCTGGGTTGGCAGCTCGAGTTTCCTCAGCTGCCGCAGGAAGTACATCCTCTGCTGAGCCTTCTTGATGAGGGAGCTGATGGTCGGCTCCCACTTGAGGTCCCGGGTGATGGTGGTGCCCAGGAAGCGGAAAGAGTCCACGATGGAGATGGGGGTAGGGGAGTCTGTGAGGGCGAGGGGGGGCGGTGGGGCTGTGACTTTCCTGAAGTCCACGATCATCTCCACTGTTTTCTGGCTGTTCAGCTCCAGGTTGTTGCTGCTACACCAGGACACCAGCCGGTCCACCTCCCTCCTGTAGGCCGACTCATCACCGTCCGAGATGAGCCCGATGAGGGTGGTGTCGTCCGCAAACTTAATCAGTTAATCAGGAACCTATTCAACAATGAGAAGTTACAATGTAGAAAAGAGAAGAAACAACCGCTAATGTTGAACATGCAAAGTAAGACTTTAGGGGAGAAAGGATGCAATTATTGAGGGTGAGAAGAAAAAAGTAACTTAAAGTAATAAGTAACTAGTTACTTTTGGCAGGGAGTAATAAGTAAAGTAATGCAATTACTTTTTCCAGCAAGTAACTAGTAATAAGTAATATATTACTGATCTTGAGTAACTTGCCCAACACTGCTGGTGAGGGAGTCTAAGGTGCTTTCACACTGCCGCTCTTTGCTCCCTTTTAAACGGACCAGAATTCCTTTCCTCGGATAATCCGCTCCATTTGGGCCAGTGTGAACGCGCATCCGGACTCTGGAGAGGATCAAAAAAGTCTGCCTGAAAAGGAGGGTCTCGGTTCCTTTGGGCGGAGCAAAGACAGGATCAGCTGTACGTAGTGACGCTACGCGGTGTGTCTCCGGTAGAGGAAGTACAGCGAGTACTCCAAGCTGCTCCAAAAAAAATAAAATGTGTGTAGATTTAATTGACTAAATATGCGTTATAATACTTTAATATTTTGTTCAGTACCAGCTACGTATCACCGGTAACTGACTCGACTTCTCCCTGCAGCTCCACGGCGCTTTAACAGTCCAGCGCAGAGCGGAGAATCAGCTGTTCAGCAGCGACAGTTTCTCATTCCGTTGTTCTGAACTGATCCGGAGACTTTGTGTTTGTTAAAAACGACTAGCGTTGTGTAACATTTATGATTTAGGCCAGAGCAAAGTAAGCTTCCCTCCAGCCGCAACTGCGCACTCAAAAAAAAAAAACATGGGAGAGGGCGGGACTTCCCTGTGTACTTTGTCCAATCGACAAGCACCTTTTTCAGCCATTCGACGCTGCTCAGAAAGTTTGTTCCGTGAAGAAACCACAGTGTGAACGCAGACCTTTCAACTACCGTATTGGCCCGAATATAACACGACCCGGATATAATACGACCCCCTCTTTTTCAAGACTCAAGTTTGAGAAAATACTTTTTGAACACCAATTTCAATTTTTATACAGAAAATAATTACAGTACATCTGAAACAAATGATTATAACAATAAATTCGAGAGAAAAAGCATGTTATTTTGCCACATTCAAATCATGCGAAAACTGTCTCACATCTTAATATCTGAACATTTAAATGTGTGAACTAAAGTGCAATCACATTTGTAAATGAATGGCTGAAGTGCAGCAACACAAGATGGACGCCGGCCAGACGTGCTGAATCACTGAAGCTGCTTTATTTTACTTGCACTGTTAAACAAAACTCCGTTTCCTCCTATTGCTCACATATCTCTGTCTCCTAGTTGCACCCTCTCTCTTTCTCTCTCACAACATATGAATAAGGAAAAACATTGCAATAAAATAATGATAGGCGTTTGCTTTAGCCTGGGGAGTTCAGTTCACCATTCGTTGTAACGATATCTGGCGCCATCTAGCGTTCAGAATGGGTATAATGTCTAGACCCCGAATATAACACGACCCGACTTTTTCAGCCTAATTTCAATGCAAAAAACATCGTGTTATATTCGGGCCAATACGGTAATTATAAATGCAGGAATTTGCTCCCAAAGGAACCGAGTCCTCATGGTTGCAGTGTTGCAGCCCTGGATGGGATGAGTAATTTCGTTGTCAGATTAAGATTCCGGTTTGGATCATAAAGCCATTCATCTTGATGCTTGTCAGCGTCCGTTATGTGGATTCAGTGTCACGCTGGGAATTCCTTGACTAATTTTCTTGCACTAATGTTACACAGTTTGATTTCAGCCACTCTGGTCGGTTGTTCATGGTGATAAAAGATGTAACCTGACCGGGAATCAGTTGATTCCCAGGCCGTGGCGGTGAGGGCCCCAAAGTCTGACCACTGACTACCAGGGTTTTGGTAAAAATATTTATTGTCATGAATTAATTGTTTTCTTTCAGAAGAAAAGGACTCGTGCAAAATGTGCAATTCGGACTTTCCTAAATCAATGGTTGTGGTCTATGAGAAGGGACGTGAAAAAACATCAAAGCATATAGACATCAAAGACAGAGCATATATTGGTCTCCAAAGGTCAATAAGATCAAAGCAGATGGACATCAAAGGGACGAGGCTATATAAGCAATGTGGTGTGGAAATTGACCGCAGGGGTGTCGAACCTGTGCATAGCCGTGTGCCTAGTGTCGAGACACAGCAGGTTTTCTGTACCTTTACTCTAGCATCTGATCTCACTAACTTGAGTTTCTTCTAAAATCACTTGCTCGAGACTGGCAGGAAGAAAACCCTGACACAGGTTTGATACCCCTCCATAGCCTTTGATTGCTCTTTGGACATCACGCCCAGCAAAATAATAAGGCTAGGTCTAAGTTTTGGTGCAGCCGGGGCGTTGAGGGGGTTCGGTTTGGTGACCTCAGGATTGGCTCGCTGCTTTTTGCAGACAACGTGATCCCGTTGGCTTCATCAGGCCACGCCCTCCAGCTCTCACTGGATTGGTTCGCAGCCGCATGTGAAGCGGCCGGGATGAGAATCAGCACCTCCAAATCCGAGGCCATGGTTCTCAGCCGGAAAAGGGTCTCTCCAGGTCGGGGAGGAGATCCTGCCCCAAGTGGAGGAGTTTAAGTACCTCGGGGTCTTGTTCACGAGTGAGGGAAGGATGGAGCGGGAGATCGACAGACGGATCGGTGCAGCGTCTGCAGTGATGCGGACTCTGCACAGATCCGTCATGCTGAAGAGAGAGCTGAGCCTAAAGGTGAAGCTCTCGATTTACCGGTCGATCTTCGTTCCTACCCTCACCTGTGGTCACGAGCTTTGGGTAGTGACCAAAGAACGAGATCCCGGGTACAAGCGGCTGAAATGAGCTTCCTCCGTGGGGGGGCTGGGCTCTCCCTTAGAGATAGGGTGAGAAGCTCAGTCATCCGGGAGGAGCTCGGAGTAGAGCCGCTGCTCCTCCGCGTTGAGAGGAGCCAGATGAGGTGCATCTATTCAGGATGCCTCCTGGACGCCTCCCTGGTGAGGTGTTCAGGGCACGTCCCACCGGGTGGAGACCACGGGGAAGACCCAGGACACGCTGGAGAGACTATGTCTCTCGGCTGGCCTGGGAACGCCTCGGGGTCCCCCCGGAAGAGCTAGAGGAAGTGGCCGGGGAGAGGGAAGTCTGGGCTGCCTATACCTGTAAAGTGAGACGACTGTCTGTTCTGATCTGGTGCAATATAACTTAAAATTAATGTAATTAATAAATTATTATTTTTCCATTATTATTATTTTTATTTATTTTTTATTTATTTTTTATGACTGAAGAGTTTTCCAGACAGACAGGAGACGGTGTCTGGCCGGATGTGATTGGCAGAGACCTTCCGTGTGATTTTTGGAAATTATACACAGTGTTGGGAAACTAACTGGTAACTTAAATAATATTACTTTTTACCAGTAACGAGTAGTGTAACGAATTACTTTTTCATTTTGAGTAATATTACATTTACTTTTTTCACTCCGACCGGATACGGAAACGATTCGTCCTCGTCTGTTTTTGAGTCGGTGGCGTAAACTCGATCCGTTCCGTTTGGTGTTTGTGCCGCCCGCAGATCGCGTTCATGACTCCAGTTCTTTTAACAGATGTTTTATTGGTTGTTACATCGTAGAACTAAAATCGACAAATTAGAAAGGCAACATTATTGTAAGTAAAGAAATTAATAACACTCGTGCTAATACAATTAGCTGACAACAGAAATAATACTGACCACTTTGGCCTGCTTCAATACGATACATGGGCAGTTATCTTCTGGTAGTAGTCTTCATTGTGGTAATATAAAATAAATCGGAGGGCTATCAGCCTTGCATCTGAGCACGGCGTAGCTCAGCCCCTCTCTGCCGCTAACTCCGGAACCGGAACCTCTCCTTGCCTTACAAAATAAGAGCGCCCTCTTCAAAATAAAAGTAACGCAACTGCGCTGCAGTTACACTCCCACCATCACACAATGTGATTTACAACAAGCTTAACATATTCAAAATTGCACAAATAAACACATTTATCTTCAAAACAAAACAAAACAAATAACCCATCTTAATGTAGAGCTAACCTGCTTATTCAGCTTCAAGCGATAGGGCTGTTTTGTGTGTGGATCTTTCCATGTAAACTGATCTTGTGGTGCGTCTGTCCTTGCTACCTGGTGTTGTGTCACTGAGTAACAGCTTTGAGATTTCTGACTCTCTCATCAGCTCCTCAAAAGACTTCGACTACCCTTGCCAACTTCCACTGATCTCTAGGGGGCGCCAGTCTCGCAACAGGACGATGCCGTTGACTTTAGCATCTCACCTGTCCTTCCATTTACTCCTTTGTCGGCCTTTCTCTGGTATTAGAGACTTGATTTCACCAACAAACGCCCTTTCTTGAACTTCATGGATGATGAATTGTTCAGCCTCTCGCCTTTCCTCAAGCCATGTAGGGTCATTGACTCTTCGTTGATGACCTTTGACCTCCTTTGCCAGATGCTTGTTTCCTGCTCCAGCCCTTACAGCTCTTTTCCAATCTGAAAACTCGTGAAGACGGTCAGATAGAGCCCTCTCCTCCTTTGCTCTTGTCATGTGAACTTGTGCTCTTGTCATTCCTGCATCGTCCCTTTGTGGACGCCTTTTGAGACATCTTAGTTGACGTTCTGCACAAACCTTGTTGTTCGGCAGACCTGGTCTCTCTTCCTTGAAAGGCATTTGCACTTCATAATGCCCACTTGGCTTTCGCGTAATATCTTCTTTCAGCTTTGCCGAGAACCTAACATCTTCTTGTGACACTAGGGATTCTTCGCTGAATTTCTCAGTGAAATCTGACTCAGAGACCTTTAGTCTATCTGCTGGAGTGATCACTTCTTTAACCTGAGTTCTACAAACAAACTGGACCTCAGACTTGAGCGCTGAAGAGGGCTGGGTTGCTGGCAGAACTTTCTTCACGATGATGTGATGACTCACACCGATTTCATCCTTCTGATCATAATCCATGTCAGCATTACTACAACCAATAATGCTCCAACCCAACACCGATTTCTGTGCATATGGCTGACCTTCATTGCCCATGATGACATCTCTGGGAAGTAGGGCCTGGGAACAGTCATACCCAATTAACAATCCTACTTCACAGTCAAGCTCAGGAGACATTTTATCTGCCAGATGCTCCAGATGAGGCCAGGATTCTGCAGTTGTGCTTGTGGGTGTATGAGGTCTGTTTGCTGGTATGTGATCTCTGGTATAGCTTGCTGGAAGCCTGATTTTAGTGTCAGAGCTGATGCCTCTTACCTGTAGTCCTTGCACCCTTTGGCTGTGCACCACCTTTGTTCTTGATGTCATCGTGGACACTTTCAGTTTCACTGGTTCTTTCCTGGCACACAATCTTTCAGCTGCGTCCTGCGAGATGAAAGTTGTGTCGCTCTGGCTATCGAGCAAGGCATAAACCAAAACTTCTTTGTCTGGTTCTGTCGTCGTGGAAACATAAACTGGAAGAATAGATGACGTATGAGTGCTGTTCCTCTCTTGAATAACTCTATTAGAAGTAGCTTCTATCATCTCAGTCTGTTGATTCTGGTCTCCTATGTTTCCATTTGACCTTTCTTGTTTATTTCTTACACTTTGTGTTTCATCTCTTTCTTCAAGATCTCGATGCAAACATGTTGGGTGGCTTTGTCCACATGAGTCACAAACACTCCTGGATGTGCACGTCTTTGAGATGTGGCCATTCTTGAGGCACCCAAAGCATAACTTCTCCATTTGTACAAACTTTACCCGTTCTCCAACTGGTTTTTCCATAATTTTGCGACACTGATGGAGTGTGTGGCCCTTTTTCTTACAAAAGACACACGTGATGCTTGTTGTCTCACTTGTACTCGTGGCGACGGTCTTAGCACTAAAGTGGTTGTTTCTTTGATACTTCATTGTTCTCGTTCAGTTGGGTTTGATTTGTCTTGGTCAGATAGCTTCATTGAAAGCAATGATGTAATAGGGTTACATGCAATGCGAACTTCCATGTTGAGAAACTTCACAAAATAGCTAAAGTCAGGGAACATTTTATGTTTATCTTGATAAATTGTGGCTTCCCTGATCCAACGTGAGCTCACCCAATCTGGTAACTTGACAATGATCCTTTGATTTTCCACACAGTCATTGAGTATTTGCAGACCTTGAACATGTGGCATGGCTGACTCTACACTGCTCAAAAAATCTACAAACTCACGAAGATTTTCGCTATCTTTGGGGCCAATCTTATGCCATGCCTGTATTTTGTCACGATATGCCTTACCAACTATAAATGGATCGCCAAACCTGTCTTCAAGTATGTTCCAGGCAGCATGATAAGCTGTTTCTGTTCCTACAAGAAAATGCCCTTCAATGGCTCTCTTGGCTCTGCCGTGAATGAATGAATGAATATATTTATTAGATAGAATGTTAGAGTACAAGTACAGTCACACAGTAGCATGTATTACAGTACAAATAAAGTCAAACATCCTGTCTAAGAGGAGCATTTCTAAAAAGCCCTTGCGGTCTTGTTTCCGTTGAAAGTCCTTCGTACATAAATCATCGACATTTAACAATACAAATAAAAATAAAACCAATATTCAATAACTCAATTGATGCAACGTAACATTAGAAAAACAAAAATAAAATGATTTTACACCGCCGATGCAAACTAACAATTAATCTAAAATAAATTACACCACTGATGCAAAATGACAACGAATGACAATAAATTACATAAATTACAATAAATTACAAAGACACTTAATATGTGCAACGTCGGTGGACAAAAAAAGTGTGGGGGGGGGTTGATCCGGAGAGAGTCGTGATGACTATCTCCGTTTCTGTCCCCCTGAAAGGTGTATTTTTAGGGCCTTTTTGAAGGAGGCCAAAGAGGTGCATGTTTTGAGGGCAGGAGTCAAACAGTTCCACCCTTAGGGGGCAGTATTGTAAAAAGATGATTTACCCATGTTAGTCCTGTAGGAGGGGGTAACCAGGTTGTTGTTTGAGCTCCCTCTAGTGTTGTGGCTGTGGGTGTCACTAAATCTGTGGAGGTGTTTATTCAGGTATGCAGGGATTGAGGGGACTGAGGGCAGAGCTGCATTGACTATTTTAAATGCCAATCCCATTTTGAGCTGTTTAACCCTGTCTTCTACCCTGAGCCATTTTAGGCTAGCAAAATGTCCAGGAAGAAGGTGGGTCATGGGCCCCCGTCAACATACTTGCGCAGAAAAAACAGTTTTTCTTGAGTTGGCAGGTTCTTATGATCAATTAGTGTACAGAATGACAGTTTCCAGTCATTATACATGAGAGGATCTCCAGTGAAGATCTCAGGTTCTGGGATTGGGATCCGATTAGCTGTGATTGCTTCTGCAAGAGTTTTCACAAGTTCGCTGGAAAAGTCATGAGAGACTGCTTGAGTGACAGGAATTTGGGAGGATGTGGCTGGTTGTGGAACAGAATATGAGGGCTGCACATGGGGCTGCAGCAGCGCGGCTTTAGGTTCATCCCTTTGTGGATGACGAACTTGAGTCGGCTTGGCTTGTTGCATTGAGAAGGCTTGGGCAACAGGCACCTCTGGAGGAAAAAGGAGGTTCAACTAAAGGGTTAAGTGCAAGCGGTGGATGAAGGGATTCTGTATAAACCTGCAGTCTTGCTTGTGCTGCAGCATGTCCTTTAAGTTCCTCTAGACGTTCGACTTCTCTCCTCTTCCCTTCCAGCTTACATTTTCGATCAGCATTTTCTGTTATGAATTGAGCTCGTTTTTTAGCACTCTCTGCTTCGATTTCCTTTTCTTTAGCTTCACTTTCAGCCTCTAAAATTTGATATTCCACCTCAAGTCTTTGAACCTCTTCCCTTTGTTGATGTTGTGCATTGGTTATCTTTATCCTCTCTTCCACAGCTGCGGCTTCAGCTGCTGCTTGTGTGGCGCTTAAGGACAGAAGGGAAGAGCGTCTGGATGCTTCAGAAGAAGCTTCAGTTTGAGCTGAGATGATACTCGACACCGTGGGGTCAAACACTGATCCAGCATCAGGCCACGATGCGTCTGAAGCAGCGCCGTGGTGGTGTTGAGCCTTTATATTTGCGATCCTGGTGAATGCGTGACATGTATCATTCATTCTCCTCATGTCAGGTTCTGGACTTGAAATAGATCTCATTTCAAGGTAAATACTGTCGATGTCACCTTGCAATTTATTGATTGTTTCTACAACTTCATCAATCAGATCGTCTTCAGCATCATTGCTCTTAATGGAGTGTTTTAACCCATTGATGTGATACCTCCATCTTCGGTACACTTTTACAAATTTCACATTTAGGTTCTTTAATTTGTCATCTAACAGAACGTTTCCCTTTTCAGTGAGCGTTCTTGTACGCACACGTTTCCTAATTCCAGAAGACAGCTTTGTGTCATCCTCACTAACCTGAGATTGCGTGTCTTGTCCTCCGTTTTCAGCTTGGTCATTAGCAGGTAGGGCTGTGTGCTCTGCATCGCTGTGTCGCTGAAGGCTTCCATGACTTTCCCTTTCAGTTGGCTCAGAAATACTTTCCTTTATGTGTGACATATTAACGGCATAAAGCATTAAGTATGTTGAAATGTAAATAAACCAATACCTTTCCCCAATATGCAAATGCAAATGAACAGTTACTTTGAAAACGAAATTAGACATTCAATGTCTGATAAACTTAACTGAAGCAAATTTTGATAGAATTATGGACTATGATTGTCAGTTTTCCAGCTGTTTGATAATGGAATTAATGCACCGGCAACAGACGACAACGAAAAAGAACCAAAAGAAAGCTTTTCCATTTCTACCCATGCAGGTCCGTTGTTGTCATGTTGACGGTGCATCCAGAAAGACAAACAATATAAATTTGAAGGCCAGTAATAGTTCTGAAAATTTGGCAAAGATAGGCCTCCATCTTGTTTTGATTTCTGCAAATGTTCTTTACGCAAGCGTGGCTTCTTACGGTTCCAAAGAAATGATGAAATTATAGAGTCCAGTTTCTTGAAATAGGTATTAGGAATGTATACAGGAAGGCTTTGAAACAAGTAGAGATATTCGGACTTTCCTAAATCAATGGTTGTGGACTATGAGAAGGGACGTGAAAAAACATCAAAGCATATAGACATCAAAGACAGAGCATATATGGGTCTCCAAAGGTCAATAAGATCAAAGCAGATGGACATCAAAGGGATGAGGCTATATAAGCAATGTGGTGTGGAAATTGACCGCAGGGGTGTCGAACCTGGGAAGGATGGAGCGGGAGATCGACAGACGGATCGGTGCAGCGTCTGCAGTGATGCGGACTCTGCACAGATCCGTCATGGTGAAGAGAGAGCTGAGCCCAAAGGAGAAGCTCTCGATTTACCGGTCGATCTTTGTTCCTACCCTCACCTATGGTCACGAGCTTTGGGTAATGACTGAAAGAACGAGATCGCGGGTACAAGCGGCTGAAATGAGCTTCCTCCGTGGGGGGGCGGGGCTCTCCCTTAGAGATAGGGTGAGAAGCTCAGTCATCCGGGAGGAGCTCGGAGTAGAGCCGCTGCTCCTCCGCGTTGAGAGGAGCCAGATGAGGTGCATCTATTCAAGATGCCTCCTGAACGCCTCCCTGGTGAGGTGTTCAGGTCACGTCCCACCGGGAGGAGACCACGGGGAAGACCCAGGACACGCTGGAGAGACTATGTTTCTCGGCTGGCCTGGGAACGCCTCGGGATCCCCCCGGAAGAGCTAGAGGAAGTGACCGGGGAGAGGGAAGTCTGGGCTGCCTATACCTGTAAAGTGAGACGACTGTCTGTTCTGATCTGGTGCAATATAACTTAAAATTAATGTAATTAATAAATTATTATTTTTTCATTATTATTATTTTTATTTTTATTTTTTATTTTATTTTATTTTTTATGATTGAAGAGTTTTCCAGACAGACAGGAGACGCTGTCTGGCCGGATGTGATTGGCAGAGACCTTCCGTGTGATTTTTGGAAATTATACACAGTGTTGGGAAACTAATAATAATAATAATAATAAGCTTTATTTATATAGCACTTTTTTAGAAATAAAATTCCCAAAGTGCTTTAACAGATAATAACAAATCAACATGAATCATTTAAACAAAAAATACATATTAAACAAACATTCAACAATGTAAAACTCGTGTATAAAAGCAACAGTGGCGTCAGGGCACAAGTGATGAGACGAGGTACCCAGCAATAATCATAAAGTAATAAAACAATGTTCAAAAAATAAATAAATAAATAAATACATTAAAAAATTTAAATAAAAGTAAATGAAAAGTAATTAAAACAGAGGACTCCATCAATTAAAAGCCAGTCTATATAAATACGTTTTTAGAAGTGTTTTAAAAGAAGTAACTGAATCTGCAAGCCGTATATTTTCAGGCAGGTCGTTCCAGAGCCGAGGGGGAGGGGCCCTGATGGCGAATGCTCGGTCACCTTTAGATTTCAACCTCGACTTCGGAACGACCAGAAATCCTCGACCCCAGGATCTCAGGCTGTGGGGGGGCTCATATAAAGTCAATAAATCATAAATATAAGTTGGGCCCAGACCCATAAGAGCTTTAAAAGCGATCAGTAAAATCTTAAAATCAATTCTAAATTGGACTGGCAGCCAGTGCAGCGAAGCAAGGACTGGGGTGATGTGATGGCGTCTGTTAAAACCAGTAAGAAGCCGAGCTGCTGCGTTCTGCGCTAGTTGGAGGCGGGACAGTGATTTGCTGTTTGTGCCAGACAGGAGAGAATTGCAGTAATCGAGTCTTGAGAAGATGAGTGTGTGGATTACTTTCTCCAGGTCTGACTGTTGTAGCATGTGCTTTACTTTAGTGATTAATTGGAGATGCACTATTGGACAGTAGAATTGATGTGTGAGGTGAAGTACAGATTGTGATCAAATATAACTCCCAGGTTTTTTGCAGTGGGTTTGAGGTTATGTGATAGTGGACCAAGTACTGAAGGACAGAAGGGGACTAACTAGTAACTTAAATAATATTACTTTTACCAGTAATGAGTACTGTAACGAATTACTTTTTCATGTTTACTTTGTCACATTTACTTTTTTTTCAAAAGTAATATATTACTTTTTTCACTCCGACCGGATACGGAAACGATTCGTCCTCGTCTGTTTTTAAGGTCGGTGGTGTAAACTCGATCCATTCCGTTTGGTGTTGTTTTGCTGCCCGCTCGCTCCACGGAAGCGGACTGTCTCCGTTAAAATCAAAACATCAGCGCTAGTGCGTCCATATGTCTCCGCTTCAGAGTGGAATCCGTTCAATGATTGGCTATAACAATAAGACGGACAGAAGCAATGTTTTTCTTGTTATTCTTATTACATTAATGTGCATGTTGCATTGAAATGCACCAGCGCTCGTTGGCCTCATGGCCCAGCAGCACTTTGAGCTTGTCTGCTTTAATAAACAACTGAAGTTGTTCAAAAAGTGTGTTTTGTTATCAGTTTGAGTCCAGATGTGGTTTCATTGAGTCAGCAATTTATGGATTCCTACAAAGTAAAAGTATTCATGTTCATTTAATTCAAATGAGGGTCCAGATTGACTCAGACGGACTCATTATGTCATGTGTTCAGAATCAGAATCAGAACCAGAATCAGAAGGTGTTTATTGTCAGTGAGTGTTCACAGACTAGGAACGTTTCTCGGTGAAGTCGTGCTACATGTAACATTAATGACTAAATACAAAAACCATACAAGTACAGACACATCAGCAGCAGCCAGAGTGGTTACACAGATGTGTACTAGCAGCAGTAAACTAGCGTCATCACGCAGTGCAAATGGAACAGTGCAAGTTGTATTCAGGAGTCCGGGACAGAATTATTAAGTGTTCATGAGTCTTACGGCTGAGGGGAAGAAGCTGTTCTTGTGGCGGGAGGTTCTGGTCCGGATGGACCGTAGCCTCCTGCCTGAGGGGAGAGGGTCAAAGAGTCCATGTCCAGGGTGAGAAGGGTCGGCTGTGATCCGACCTGCACGCCTCCGAGTCCTGGAGACCTGCAGGTCCTGGAGCGATGGCAGCTTGCAGCCGATCACCTTCTCCGCAGCACGTACAATGCGCTGCACTCTGCGTCTGTCCCTGGTGGTGGCGCCAGCGTACCACACGGTGACGGAGGAGGTGAGGACGGACTCCACGATGGAGGTGTAGAACTGCACCAACATCTGGGTTGGCAGCTCGAGTTTCCTCAGCTGCTGCAGGAAGTACATCCTCTGCTGAGCCTTCTTGATGAGGGAGCTGATGGTCGGCTCCCCCTTGAGGTCCCGGGTGATGGTGGTGCCCAGGAAGCGGAAAGAGTCCACGATGGAGATGGGGGTAGGGGAGTCTGTGAGGGCGAGGGGGGGCGGTGGGGCTGTGACTTTCCTGAAGTCCACGATCATCTCCACTGTTTTCTGGCTGTTCAGCTCCAGGTTGTTGCTGCTACACCAGGACACCAGCCGGTCCACCTCCCTCCTGTAGGCCGACTCATCACCGTCCGAGATGAGCCCGATGAGGGTGGTGTCGTCCGCAAACTTAATCAGTTAATCAGGAACCTATTCAACAATGAGAAGTTACAATGTAGAAAAGAGAAGAAACAACCGCTAATGTTGAACATGCAAAGTAAGACTTTAGGGGAGAAAGGATGCAATTATTGAGGGTGAGAAGAAAAAAGTAACTTAAAGTAATAAGTAACTAGTTACTTTTGGCAGGGAGTAATAAGTAAAGTAATGCAATTACTTTTTCCAGCAAGTAACTAGTAATAAGTAATATATTACTGATCTTGAGTAACTTGCCCAACACTGCTGGTGAGGGAGTCTAAGGTGCTTTCACACTGCCGCTCTTTGCTCCCTTTTAAACGGACCAGAATTCCTTTCCTCGGATAATCCGCTCCATTTGGGCCAGTGTGAACACGCATCCGGACTCTGGAGAGGATCAAAAAAGTCTGCCTGAAAAGGAGGGTCTCGGTTCCTTTGGGCGGAGCAAAGACAGGATCAGCTGTACGTAGTGACGCTACGCGGTGTGTCTCCGGTAGAGGAAGTACAGCGAGTACTCCAAGCTGCTCCAAAAAAAATAAAATGTGTGTAGATTTAATTGACTAAATATGCGTTATAATACTTTAATATTTTGTTCAGTACCAGCTACGTATCACCGGTAACTGACTCGACTTCTCCCTGCAGCTCCACGGCGCTTTAACAGTCCAGCGCAGAGCGGAGAATCAGCTGTTCAGCAGCGACAGTTTCTCATTCCGTTGTTCTGAACTGATCCGGAGACTTTGTGTTTGTTAAAAACGACTAGCGTTGTGTAACATTTATGATTTAGGCCAGAGCAAAGTAAGCTTCCCTCCAGCCGCAACTGCGCACTCAAAAAAAAAAAACATGGGAGAGGGCGGGACTTCCCTGTGTACTTTGTCCAATCGACAAGCACCTTTTTCAGCCATTCGACGCTGCTCAGAAAGTTTGTTCCGTGAAGAAACCACAGTGTGAACGCAGACCTTTCAACTACCGTATTGGCCCGAATATAACACGACCCGGATATAATACGACCCCCTCTTTTTCAAGACTCAAGTTTGAGAAAATACTTTTTGAACACCAATTTCAATTTTTATACAGAAAATAATTACAGTACATCTGAAACAAATGATTATAACAATAAATTCGAGAGAAAAAGCATGTTATTTTGCCACATTCAAATCATGCGAAAACTGTCTCACATCTTAATATCTGAACATTTAAATGTGTGAACTAAAGTGCAATCACATTTGTAAATGAATGGCTGAAGTGCAGCAACACAAGATGGACGCCGGCCAGACGTGCTGAATCACTGAAGCTGCTTTATTTTACTTGCACTGTTAAACAAAACTCCGTTTCCTCCTATTGCTCACATATCTCTGTCTCCTAGTTGCACCCTCTCTCTTTCTCTCTCACAACATATGAATAAGGAAAAACATTGCAATAAAATAATGATAGGCGTTTGCTTTAGCCTGGGGAGTTCAGTTCACCATTCGTTGTAACGATATCTGGCGCCATCTAGCGTTCAGAATGGGTATAATGTCTAGACCCCGAATATAACACGACCCGACTTTTTCAGCCTAATTTCAATGCAAAAAACATCGTGTTATATTCGGGCCAATACGGTAATTATAAATGCAGGAATTTGCTCCCAAAGGAACCGAGTCCTCATGGTTGCAGTGTTGCAGCCCTGGATGGGATGAGTAATTTCGTTGTCAGATTAAGATTCCGGTTTGGATCATAAAGCCATTCATCTTGATGCTTGTCAGCGTCCGTTATGTGGATTCAGTGTCACGCTGGGAATTCCTTGACTAATTTTCTTGCACTAATGTTACACAGTTTGATTTCAGCCACTCTGGTCGGTTGTTCATGGTGATAAAAGATGTAACCTGACCGGGAATCAGTTGATTCCCAGGCCGTGGCGGTGAGGGCCCCAAAGTCTGACCACTGACTACCAGGGTTTTGGTAAAAATATTTATTGTCATGAATTAATTGTTTTCTTTCAGAAGAAAAGGACTCGTGCAAAATGTGCAATTCGGACTTTCCTAAATCAATGGTTGTGGTCTATGAGAAGGGACGTGAAAAAACATCAAAGCATATAGACATCAAAGACAGAGCATATATTGGTCTCCAAAGGTCAATAAGATCAAAGCAGATGGACATCAAAGGGACGAGGCTATATAAGCAATGTGGTGTGGAAATTGACCGCAGGGGTGTCGAACCTGTGCATAGCCGTGTGCCTAGTGTCGAGACACAGCAGGTTTTCTGTACCTTTACTCTAGCATCTGATCTCACTAACTTGAGTTTCTTCTAAAATCACTTGCTCGAGACTGGCAGGAAGAAAACCCTGACACAGGTTTGATACCCCTCCATAGCCTTTGATTGCTCTTTGGACATCACGCCCAGCAAAATAATAAGGCTAGGTCTAAGTTTTGGTGCAGCCGGGGCGTTGAGGGGGTTCGGTTTGGTGACCTCAGGATTGGCTCGCTGCTTTTTGCAGACAACGTGATCCCGTTGGCTTCATCAGGCCACGCCCTCCAGCTCTCACTGGATTGGTTCGCAGCCGCATGTGAAGCGGCCGGGATGAGAATCAGCACCTCCAAATCCGAGGCCATGGTTCTCAGCCGGAAAAGGGTCTCTCCAGGTCGGGGAGGAGATCCTGCCCCAAGTGGAGGAGTTTAAGTACCTCGGGGTCTTGTTCACGAGTGAGGGAAGGATGGAGCGGGAGATCGACAGACGGATCGGTGCAGCGTCTGCAGTGATGCGGACTCTGCACAGATCCGTCATGCTGAAGAGAGAGCTGAGCCTAAAGGTGAAGCTCTCGATTTACCGGTCGATCTTCGTTCCTACCCTCACCTGTGGTAACGAGCTTTGGGTAGTGACCAAAGAACGAGATCCCGGGTACAAGCGGCTGAAATGAGCTTCCTCCGTGGGGGGGCTGGGCTCTCCCTTAGAGATAGGGTGAGAAGCTCAGTCATCCGGGAGGAGCTCGGAGTAGAGCCGCTGCTCCTCCGCGTTGAGAGGAGCCAGATGAGGTGCATCTATTCAGGATGCCTCCTGGACGCCTCCCTGGTGAGGTGTTCAGGGCACGTCCCACCGGGAGGAGACCACGGGGAAGACCCAGGACACGCTGGAGAGACTATGTCTCTCGGCTGGCCTGGGAACGCCTCGGGGTCCCCCCGGAAGAGCTAGAGGAAGTGGCCGGGGAGAGGGAAGTCTGGGCTGCCTATACCTGTAAAGTGAGACGACTGTCTGTTCTGATCTGGTGCAATATAACTTAAAATTAATGTAATTAATAAATTATTATTTTTCCATTATTATTATTTTTATTTATTTTTTATTTTATTTTTATGACTGAAGAGTTTTCCAGACAGACAGGAGACGCTGTCTGGCCGGATGTGATTGGCAGAGACCTTCCGTGTGATTTTTGGAAATTATACACAGTGTTGGGAAACTAACTGGTAACTTAAATAATATTACTTTTTACCAGTAACGAGTAGTGTAACGAATTACTTTTTCATTTTGAGTAATATTACATTTACTTTTTTCACTCCGACCGGATACGGAAACGATTCGTCCTCGTCTGTTTTTGAGTCGGTGGCGTAAACTCGATCCGTTCCGTTTGGTGTTTGTGCCGCCCGCAGATCGCTTTCATGACTCCAGTTCTTTAACAGATGTTTTATTGGTTGTTACATCGTAGAACTAAAATCGACAAATTAGAAAGGCAACATTATTGTAAGTAAAGAAATTAATAACACTCGTGCTAATACAATTAGCTGACAACAGAAATAATACTGACCACTTTGGCCTGCTTCAATACGATACATGGGCAGTTATCTTCTGGTAGTAGTCTTCATTGTGGTAATATAAAATAAATCGGAGGGCTATCAGCCTTGCATCTGAGCACGGCGCAGCTCAGCCCCTCTCTGCCGCTAACTCCGAAACCGGAACCTCTCCTTGCCTTACAAAATAAGAGCGCCCTCTTCAAAATAAAAGTAACGCAGCTGCGCTGCAGTTACACTCCCACCATCACACAATGTGATTTACAACAAGCTTAACATATTCAAAATTGCACAAATAAACACATTTATCTTCAAAACAAAACAAAACAAATAACCCATCTTAATGTAGAGCTAACCTGCTTATTCAGATTCAAGCGATAGGGCTGTTTTGTGTGTGGATCTTTCCATGTAAACTGATCTTGTGGTGCGTCTGTCCTTGCTACCTGGTGTTGTGTCACTGAGTAACAGCTTTGAGATTTCTGACTCTCTCATCAGCTCCTCGAAAGACTTCGACTACCCTTGCCAACTTCCACTGATCTCTAGGGGGCGCCAGTCTCGCAACAGGACGATGCCGTTGACTTTAGCATCTCACCTGTCCTTCCATTTACTCCTTTGTCGGCCTTTCTCTGGTATTAGAGACTTGATTTCACCAACAAACGCCCTTTCTTGAACTTCATGGATGATGAATTGTTCAGCCTCTCGCCTTTCCTCAAGCCATGTAGGGTCATTGACTCTTCGTTGATGACCTTTGACCTCCTTTGCCAGATGCTTGTTTCCTGCTCCAGCCCTTACAGCTCTTTTCCAATCTGAAAACTCGTGAAGACGGTCAGATAGAGCCCTCTCCTCCTTTGCTCTTGTCATGTGAACTTGTGCTCTTGTCATTCCTGCATCGTCCCTTTGTGGACGCCTTTTGAGACATCTTAGTTGACGTTCTGCACAAACCTTGTTGTTCGGCAGACCTGGTCTCTCTTCCTTGAAAGGCATTTGCACTTCATAATGCCCACTTGGCTTTCGCGTAATATCTTCTTTCAGCTTTGCCGAGAACCTAACATCTTCTTGTGACACTAGGGATTCTTCGCTGAATTTCTCAGTGAAATCTGACTCAGAGACCTTTAGTCTATCTGCTGGAGTGATCACTTCTTTAACCTGAGTTCTACAAACAAACTGGACCTCAGACTTGAGCGCTGAAGAGGGCTGGGTTGCTGGCAGAACTTTCTTCACGATGATGTGATGACTCACACCGATTTCATCCTTCTGATCATAATCCATGTCAGCATTACTACAACCAATAATGCTCCAACCCAACACCGATTTCTGTGCATATGGCTGACCTTCATTGCCCATGATGACATCTCTGGGAAGTAGGGCCTGGGAACAGTCATACCCAATTAACAATCCTACTTCACAGTCAAGCTCAGGAGACATTTTATCTGCCAGATGCTCCAGATGAGGCCAGGATTCTGCAGTTGTGCTTGTGGGTGTATGAGGTCTGTTTGCTGGTATGTGATCTCTGGTATAGCTTGCTGGAAGCCTGATTTTAGTGTCAGAGCTGATGCCTCTTACCTGTAGTCCTTGCACCCTTTGGCTGTGCACCACCTTTGTTCTTGATGTCATCGTGGACACTTTCAGTTTCACTGGTTCTTTCCTGGCACACAATCTTTCAGCTGCGTCCTGCGAGATGAAAGTTGTGTCGCTCTGGCTATCGAGCAAGGCATAAACCAAAACTTCTTTGTCTGGTTCTGTCGTCGTGGAAACATAAACTGGAAGAATAGATGACGTATGAGTGCTGTTCCTCTCTTGAATAACTCTATTAGAAGTAGCTTCTATCATCTCAGTCTGTTGATTCTGGTCTCCTATGTTTCCATTTGACCTTTCTTGTTTATTTCTTACACTTTGTGTTTCATCTCTTTCTTCAAGATCTCGATGCAAACATGTTGGGTGGCTTTGTCCACATGAGTCACAAACACTCCTGGATGTGCACGTCTTTGAGATGTGGCCATTCTTGAGGCACCCAAAGCATAACTTCTCCATTTGTACAAACTTTACCCGTTCTCCAACTGGTTTTTCCATAATTTTGCGACACTGATGGAGTGTGTGGCCCTTTTTCTTACAAAAGACACACGTGATGCTTGTTGTCTCACTTGTACTCGTGGCGACGGTCTTAGCACTAAAGTGGTTGTTTCTTTGATACTTCATTGTTCTCGTTCAGTTGGGTTTGATTTGTCTTGGTCAGATAGCTTCATTGAAAGCAATGATGTAATAGGGTTACATGCAATGCGAACTTCCATGTTGAGAAACTTCACAAAATAGCTAAAGTCAGGGAACATTTTATGTTTATCTTGATAAATTGTGGCTTCCCTGATCCAACGTGAGCTCACCCAATCTGGTAACTTGACAATGATCCTTTGATTTTCCACACAGTCATTGAGTATTTGCAGACCTTGAACATGTGGCATGGCTGACTCTACACTGCTCAAAAAATCTACAAACTCACGAAGATTTTCGCTATCTTTGGGGCCAATCTTATGCCATGCCTGTATTTTGTCACGATATGCCTTACCAACTATAAATGGATCGCCAAACCTGTCTTCAAGTATGTTCCAGGCAGCATGATAAGCTGTTTCTGTTCCTACAAGAAAATGCCCTTCAATGGCTCTCTTGGCTCTGCCGTGAATGAATGAATGAATATATTTATTAGATAGAATGTTAGAGTACAAGTACAGTCACACAGTAGCATGTATTACAGTACAAATAAAGTCAAACATCCTGTCTAAGAGGAGCATTTCTAAAAAGCCCTTGCGGTCTTGTTTCCGTTGAAAGTCCTTCGTACATAAATCATCGACATTTAACAATACAAATAAAAATAAAACCAATATTCAACAACTCAATTGATGCAACGTAACATTAGAAAAACAAAAATAAAATGATTTTACACCGCCGATGCAAACTAACAATTAATCTAAAATAAATTACACCACTGATGCAAAATGACAATGAATGACAATAAATTACATAAATTACAATAAATTACAAAGACACTTAATATGTGCAACGTCGGTGGACAAAAAAAGTGTGGGGGGGGGGGTTGATCCGGAGAGAGTCGTGATGACTATCTCCGTTTCTGTCCCCCTGAAAGGTGTATTTTTAGGGCCTTTTTGAAGGAGGCCAAAGAGGTGCATGTTTTGAGGGCAGGAGTCAAACAGTTCCACCCTTAGGGGGCAGTATTGTAAAAAGATGATTTACCCATGTTAGTCCTGTAGGAGGGGGTAACCAGGTTGTTGTTTGAGCTCCCTCTAGTGTTGTGGCTGTGGGTGTCACTAAATCTGTGGAGGTGTTTATTCAGGTATGCAGGGATTGAGGGGACTGAGGGCAGAGCTGCATTGACTATTTTAAATGCCAATCCCATTTTGAGCTGTTTAACCCTGTCTTCTACCCTGAGCCATTTTAGGCTAGCAAAATGTCCAGGAAGAAGGTGGGTCATGGGCCCCCGTCAACATACTTGCGCAGAAAAAACAGTTTTTCTTGAGTTGGCAGGTTCTTATGATCAATTAGTGTACAGAATGACAGTTTCCAGTCATTATACATGAGAGGATCTCCAGTGAAGATCTCAGGTTCTGGGATTGGGATCCGATTAGCTGTGATTGCTTCTGCAAGAGTTTTCACAAGTTCGCTGGAAAAGTCATGAGAGACTGCTTGAGTGACAGGAATTTGGGAGGATGTGGCTGGTTGTGGAACAGAATATGAGGGCTGCACATGGGGCTGCAGCAGCGCGGCTTTAGGTTCATCCCTTTGTGGATGACGAACTTGAGTCGGCTTGGCTTGTTGCATTGAGAAGGCTTGGGCAACAGGCACCTCTGGAGGAAAAAGGAGGTTCAACTAAAGGGTTAAGTGCAAGCGGTGGATGAAGGGATTCTGTATAAACCTGCAGTCTTGCTTGTGCTGCAGCATGTCCTTTAAGTTCCTCTAGACGTTCGACTTCTCTCCTCTTCCCTTCCAGCTTACATTTTCGATCAGCATTTTCTGTTATGAATTGAGCTCGTTTTTTAGCACTCTCTGCTTCAATTTCCTTTTCTTTAGCTTCTCTTTCAGCCTCTAAAATTTGATATTCCACCTCAAGTCTTTGAACCTCTTCCCTTTGTTGATGTTGTGCATTGGTTATCTTTATCCTCTCTTCCACAGCTGCGGCTTCAGCTGCTGCTTGTGTGGCGCTTAAGGACAGAAGGGAAGAGCGTCTGGATGCTTCAGAAGAAGCTTCAGTTTGAGCTGAGATGATACTCGACACCGTGGGGTCAAACACTGATCCAGCATCAGGCCACGATGCGTCTGAAGCAGCGCCGTGGTGGTGTTGAGCCTTTATATTTGCGATCCTGGTGAATGCGTGACATGTATCATTCATTCTCCTCATGTCAGGTTCTGGACTTGAAATAGATCTCATTTCAAGGTAAATACTGTCGATGTCACCTTGCAATTTATTGATTGTTTCTACAACTTCATCAATCAGATCGTCTTCAGCATCATTGCTCTTAATGGAGTGTTTTAACCCATTGATGTGATACCTCCATCTTCGGTACACTTTTACAAATTTCACATTTAGGTTATTTAATTTGTCATCTAACAGAGCGTTTCCCTTTTCAGTGAGCGTTCTTGTACGCACACGTTTCCTAATTCCAGAAGACAGCTTTGTGTCACCCTCACTAACCTGAGATTGCGTGTCTTGTCCTCCGTTTTCAGCTTGGTCATTAGCAGGTAGGGCTGTGTGCTCTGCATCGCTGTGTCGCTGAAGGCTTCCATGACTTTCCCTTTCAGTTGGCTCAGAAATACTTTCCTTTATGTGTGACATATTAACGGCATAAAGCATTAAGTATGTTGAAATGTAAATAAACCAATACCTTTCCCCAATATGCAAATGCAAATGAACAGTTACTTTGAAAACGAAATTAGACATTCAATGTCTGATAAACTTAACTGAAGCAAATTTTGATAGAATTATGGACTATGATTGTCAGTTTTCCAGCTGTTTGATAATGGAATTAATGCACCGGCAACAGACGACAACGAAAAAGAACCAAAAGAAAGCTTTTCCATTTCTACCCATGCAGGTCCGTTGTTGTCATGTTGACGGTGCATCCAGAAAGACAAACAATATAAATTTGAAGGCCAGTAATAGTTCTGAAAATTTGGCAAAGATAGGCCTCCATCTTGTTTTGATTTCTGCAAATGTTCTTTACGCAAGCGTGGCTTCTTACGGTTCCAAAGAAATGATGAAATTATAGAGTCCAGTTTCTTGAAATAGGTATTAGGAATGTATACAGGAAGGCTTTGAAACAAGTAGAGATATTCGGACTTTCCTAAATCAATGGTTGTGGACTATGAGAAGGGACGTGAAAAAACATCAAAGCATATAGACATCAAAGACAGAGCATATATGGGTCTCCAAAGGTCAATAAGATCAAAGCAGATGGACATCAAAGGGATGAGGCTATATAAGCAATGTGGTGTGGAAATTGACCGCAGGGGTGTCGAACCTGGGAAGGATGGAGCGGGAGATCGACAGACGGATCGGTGCAGCGTCTGCAGTGATGCGGACTCTGCACAGATCCGTCATGGTGAAGAGAGAGCTGAGCCCAAAGGAGAAGCTCTCGATTTACCGGTCGATCTTTGTTCCTACCCTCACCTATGGTCACGAGCTTTGGGTAATGACTGAAAGAACGAGATCGCGGGTACAAGCGGCTGAAATGAGCTTCCTCCGTGGGGGGGCGGGGCTCTCCCTTAGAGATAGGGTGAGAAGCTCAGTCATCCGGGAGGAGCTCGGAGTAGAGCCGCTGCTCCTCCGCGTTGAGAGGAGCCAGATGAGGTGCATCTATTCAAGATGCCTCCTGAACGCCTCCCTGGTGAGGTGTTCAGGTCACGTCCCACCGGGAGGAGACCACGGGGAAGACCCAGGACACGCTGGAGAGACTATGTTTCTCGGCTGGCCTGGGAACGCCTCGGGATCCCCCCGGAAGAGCTAGAGGAAGTGACCGGGGAGAGGGAAGTCTGGGCTGCCTATACCTGTAAAGTGAGACGACTGTCTGTTCTGATCTGGTGCAATATAACTTAAAATTAATGTAATTAATAAATTATTATTTTTTCATTATTATTATTTTTATTTTTATTTTTTATTTTATTTTATTTTTTATGACTGAAGAGTTTTCCAGACAGACAGGAGACGCTGTCTGGCCGGATGTGATTGGCAGAGACCTTCCGTGTGATTTTTGGAAATTATACACAGTGTTGGGAAACTAATAATAATAATAATAATAAGCTTTATTTATATAGCACTTTTTTAGAAATAAAATTCCCAAAGTGCTTTAACAGATAATAACAAATCAACATGAATCATTTAAACAAAAAATACATATTAAACAAACATTCAACAATGTAAAACTCGTGTATAAAAGCAACAGTGGCGTCAGGGCACAAGTGATGAGACGAGGTACCCAGCAATAATCATAAAGTAATAAAACAATGTTCAAAAAATAAATAAATAAATAAATACATTAAAAAATTTAAATAAAAGTAAATGAAAAGTAATTAAAACAGAGGACTCCATCAATTAAAAGCCAGTCTATATAAATACGTTTTTAGAAGTGTTTTAAAAGAAGTAACTGAATCTGCAAGCCGTATATTTTCAGGCAGGTCGTTCCAGAGCCGAGGGGGAGGGGCCCTGATGGCGAATGCTCGGTCACCTTTAGATTTCAACCTCGACTTCGGAACGACCAGAAATCCTCGACCCCAGGATCTCAGGCTGTGGGGGGGCTCATATAAAGTCAATAAATCATAAGTATAAGTTGGGCCCAGACCCATAAGAGCTTTAAAAGCGATCAGTAAAATCTTAAAATCAATTCTAAATTGGACTGGCAGCCAGTGCAGCGAAGCAAGGACTGGGGTGATGTGATGGCGTCTGTTAAAACCAGTAAGAAGCCGAGCTGCTGCGTTCTGCGCTAGTTGGAGGCGGGACAGTGATTTGCTGTTTGTGCCAGACAGGAGAGAATTGCAGTAATCGAGTCTTGAGAAGATGAGTGTGTGGATTACTTTCTCCAGGTCTGACTGTTGTAGCATGTGCTTTACTTTAGTGATTAATTGGAGATGCACTATTGGACAGTAGAATTGATGTGTGAGGTGAAGTACAGATTGTGATCAAATATAACTCCCAGGTTTTTTGCAGTGGGTTTGAGGTTATGTGATAGTGGACCAAGTACTGAAGGACAGAAGGGGACTAACTAGTAACTTAAATAATATTACTTTTACCAGTAATGAGTACTGTAACGAATTACTTTTTCATGTTTACTTTGTCACATTTACTTTTTTTTCAAAAGTAATATATTACTTTTTTCACTCCGACCGGATACGGAAACGATTCGTCCTCGTCTGTTTTTAAGGTCGGTGGTGTAAACTCGATCCATTCCGTTTGGTGTTGTTTTGCTGCCCGCTCGCTCCACGGAAGCGGACTGTCTCCGTTAAAATCAAAACATCAGCGCTAGTGCGTCCATATGTCTCCGCTTCAGAGTGGAATCCGTTCAATGATTGGCTATAACAATAAGACGGACAGAAGCAATGTTTTTCTTGTTATTCTTATTACATTAATGTGCATATTGCATTGAAATGCACCAGCGCTCGTTGGACTCATGGCCCAGCAGCACTTTGAGCTTGTCTGCTTTAATAAACAACTGAAGTTGTTCAAAAAGTGTGTTTTGTTATCAGTTTGAGTCCAGATGTGGTTTCATTGAGTCAGCAATTTATGGATTCCTACAAAGTAAAAGTATTCATGTTCATTTAATTCAAATGAGGCTCCAGATTGACTCAGACGGACTCATTATGTCGTGTGTTCAGAATCAGAATCAGAACCAGAATCAGAAGGTGTTTATTGTCAGTGAGTGTTCACAGACTAGGAACGTTTCTCGGTGAAGTCGTGCTACATGTAACATTAATGACTAAATACAAAAACCATACAAGTACAGACACATCAGCAGCAGCCAGAGTGGTTACACAGATGTGTACTAGCAGCAGTAAACTAGCGTCATCACGCAGTGCAAATGGAACAGTGCAAGTTGTATTCAGGAGTCCGGGACAGAATTATTGATTGTTCATGAGTCTTACGGCTGAGGGAAAGAAGCTGTTCTTGTGGCGGGAGGTTCTGGTCCGGATGGACCGTAGCCTCCTGCCTGAGGGGAGAGGGTCAAAGAGTCCATGTCCAGGGTGGGAAGGGTCGGCTGTGATCCGACCTGCACGCCTCCGAGTCCTGGAGACCTGCAGGTCCTGGAGCGATGGCAGCTTGCAGCCGATCACCTTCTCCGCAGCACGTACAATGCGCTGCACTCTGTGTCTGTCCCTGGTGGTGGCGCCAGCGTACCACACGGTGATGGAGGAGGTGAGGACGGACTCCACGATGGAGGTGTAGAACTGCACCAACATCTGGGTTGGCAGCTCGAGTTTCCTCAGCTGCCGCAGGAAGTACATCCTCTGCTGAGCCTTCTTGGTGAGGGAGCTGATGGTCGGCTCCCCCTTGAGGTCCCGGGTGATGGTGGTGCCCAGGAAGCGGAAAGAGTCCACGATGGAGATGGGGGTAGGGGAGTCTGTGAGGGCGAGGGGGGGCGGTGGGGCTGTGACTTTCCTGAAGTCCACGATCATCTCCACTGTTTTCTGGCTGTTCAGCTCCAGGTTGTTGCTGCTACACCAGGACACCAGCCGGTCCACCTCCCTCCTGTAGGCCGACTCATCACCGTCAGAGATGAGCCCGATGAGGGTGGTGTCGTCCGCAAACTTAATCAGTTAATCAGGAACCTATTCAACAATGAGAAGTTACAATGTAGAAAAGAGAAGAAACAACCGCTAATGTTGAACATGCAAAGTAAGACTTTAGGGGAGAAAGGATGCAATTATTGAGGGTGAGAAGAAAAAAGTAACTTAAAGTAATAAGTAACTAGTTACTTTTGGCAGGGAGTAATAAGTAAAGTAATGCAATTACTTTTTCCAGCAAGTAACTAGTAATAAGTAATATATTACTGATCTTGAGTAACTTGCCCAACACTGCTGGTGAGGGAGTCTAAGGTGCTTTCACACTGCCGCTCTTTGCTCCCTTTTAAACGGACCAGAGTTCCTTTCCTCGGATAATCCGCTCCATTTGGGCCAGTGTGAACGCGCATCCGGACTCTGGAGAGGATCAAAAAAGTCTGCCTGAAAAGGAGGGTCTCGGTTCCTTTGGGCGGAGCAAAGACAGGATCAGCTGTACGTAGTGACGCTACGCGGTGCGTCTCCGGTAGAGGAAGTACAGCGAGTACTCCAAGCTGCTCCAAAAAAAATAAAATGTGTGTAGATTTAATTGACTAAATATGCGTTATAATACTTTAATATTTTGTTCAGTACCAGCTACGTATCACCGGTAACTGACTCGACTTCTCCCTGCAGCTCCACGGCGCTTTAACAGTCCAGCGCGGAGCGGAGAATCAGCTGTTCAGCAGCGACAGTTTCTCATTCCGTTGTTCTGAACTGATCCGGAGACTTTGTGTTTGTTAAAAACGACTAGCGTTGTGTAACATTTATGATTTAGGCCAGAGCAAAGTAAGCTTCCCTCCAGCCGCAACTGCGCACTCAAAAAAAAAAAACATGGGAGAGGGCGGGACTTCCCCGTGTACTTTGTCCAATCGACAAGCACCTTTTTCAGCCATTCGACGCTGCTCAGAAAGTTTGTTCCGTGAAGAAACCACAGTGTGAACGCAGACCTTTCAACTAATTATAAATGCAGGAATTTGCTCCCAAAGGAACCGAGTCCTCATGGTTGCAGTGTTGCAGCCCTGGATGGGATGAGTAATTTCGTTGTCAGATTAAGATTCCGGTTTGGATCATAAAGCCATTCATCTTGATGCTTGTCAGCGTCCGTTATGTGGATTCAGTGTCACGCTGGGAATTCCTTGACTAATTTTCTTGCACTAATGTTACACAGTTTGATTTCAGCCACTCTGGTCGGTTGTTCATGGTGATAAAAGATGTAACCTGACCGGGAATCAGTTGATTCCCAGGCCGTGGCGGTGAGGGCCCCAAAGTCTGACCACTGACTACCAGGGTTTAGGTAAAAATATTTATTGTCATGAATTAATTGTTTTCTTTCAGAAGAAAAGGACTCGTGCAAAATGTGCAATTCGGACTTTCCTAAATCAATGGTTGTGGTCTATGAGAAGGGACGTGAAAAAACATCAAAGCATATAGACATCAAAGACAGAGCATATATTGGTCTCCAAAGGTCAATAAGGTCAAAGCAGATGGACATCAAAGGGACGAGGCTATATAAGCAATGTGGTGTGGAAATTGACCGCAGGGGTGTCGAACCTGTGCATAGCCGTGTGCCTAGTGTCGAGACACAGCAGGTTTTCTGTACCTTTACTCTAGCATCTGATCTCACTAACTTGAGTTTCTTCTAAAATCACTTGCTCGAGACTGGCAGGAAGAAAACCCTGACACAGGTTTGATACCCCTCCATAGCCTTTGATTGCTCTTTGGACATCACGCCCAGCAAAATAATAAGGCTAGGTCTAAGTTTTGGTGCAGCCGGGGCGTTGAGGGGGTTCGGTTTGGTGACCTCAGGATTGGCTCGCTGCTTTTTGCAGACAACGTGATCCCGTTGGCTTCATCAGGCCACGCCCTCCAGCTCTTACTGGATTGGTTCGCAGCCGCATGTGAAGCGGCCGGGATGAGAATCAGCACCTCCAAATCCGAGGCCATGGTTCTCAGCCGGAAAAGGGTCTCTCCAGGTCGGGGAGGAGATCCTGCCCCAAGTGGAGGAGTTCAAGTACCTCGGGGTCTTGTTCACGAGTGAGGGAAGGATGGAGCGGGAGATTGACAGACGGATCGGTGCAGCGTCTGCAGTGATGCGGACTCTGCACAGATCCGTCATGCTGAAGAGAGAGCTGAGTCGAAAGGTGAAGCTCTCAATTTACCGGTCGATCTTCGTTCCTACCCTCACCTCTGGTCACGAGCTTTGGGTAGTGACTGAAAGAACGAGATCCCGGGTACAAGTGGCTGAAATGAGCTTCCTCCGTAGGGGGGCGGGGCTCTCCCTTAGAGATAGGGTGAGAAGCTCAGTCATCCGGGAGGAGCTCGGAGTAGAGCCGCTGCTCCTCCGCGTTGAGAGGAGCCAGATGAGGTGCATCTATTCAGGATGCCTCCTGGACGCCTCCCTGGTGAGGTGTTCAGGGCACGTCCCACCGGGAGGAGACCACGGGGAAGACCCAGGACACGCTGGAGAGACTATGTTTCTCGGCTGGCCTGGGAACGCCTCGGGGTCCCCCCGGAAGAGCTAGAGGAAGTGGCCGGGGAGAGGGAAGTCTGGGCTGCCTATACCTGTAAAGTGAGACGACTGTCTGTTCTGATCTGGTGCAATATAACTTAAAATTAATGTAATTAATAAATTATTATTTTTCCATTATTATTATTTTTATTTTTATTTTTTTTTTTTTTTATGACTGAAGAGTTTTCCAGACAGACAGGAGACGCTGTCTGGCCGGATGTGATTGGCAGAGACCTTCCGTGTGATTTTTGGAAATTATACACAGTGTTGGGAAACTAACTGGTAACTTAAATAATATTACTTTTTACCAGTAACGAGTAGTGTAACGAATTACTTTTTCATTTTGAGTAATATTACATTTACTTTTTTCACTCCGACCGGATACGGAAACGATTCGTCCTCGTCTGTTTTTGAGTCGGTGGCGTAAACTCGATCCGTTCCGTTTGGTGTTTGTGCCGCCCGCAGATCGCGTTCATGACTCCAGTTCTTTTAACAGATGTTTTATTGGTTGTTACATCGTAGAACTAAAATCGACAAATTAGAAAGGCAACATTATTGTAAGTAAAGAAATTAATAACACTCGTGCTAATACAATTAGCTGACAACAGAAATAATACTGACCACTTTGGCCTGCTTCAATACGATACATGGGCAGTTATCTTCTGGTAGTAGTCTTCATTGTAGTAATATAAAATAAATCGGAGGGCTATCAGCCTTGCCTCTGAGCACGGCGTAGCTCAGCCCCTCTCTGCCGCTAACTCCGGAACCGGAACCTCTCCTTGCCTTACAAAATAAGAGCGCCCTCTTCAAAATAAAAGTAACGCAACTGCGCTGCAGTTACACTCCCACCATCACACAATGTGATTTACAACAAGCTTAACATATTCAAAATTGCACAAATGAACACATTTATCTTCAAAACAAAACAAAACAAATAACCCATCTTAATGTAGAGCTAACCTGCTTATTCAGCTTCAAGCGATAGGGCTGTTTTGTGTGTGGATCTTTCCATGTAAACTGATCTTGTGGTGCGTCTGTCCTTGCTACCTGGTGTTGTGTCACTGAGTAACAGCTTTGAGATTTCTGACTCTCTCATCAGCTCCTCGAAAGACTTCGACTACCCTTGCCAACTTCCACTGATCTCTAGGGGGCGCCAGTCTCGCAACAGGACGATGCCGTTGACTTTAGCATCTCACCTGTCCTTCCATTTACTCCTTTGTCGGCCTTTCTCTGGTATTAGAGACTTGATTTCACCAACAAACGCCCTTTCTTGAACTTCATGGATGATGAATTGTTCAGCCTCTCGCCTTTCCTCAAGCCATGTAGGGTCATTGACTCTTCGTTGATGACCTTTGACCTCCTTTGCCAGATGCTTGTTTCCTGCTCCAGCCCTTACAGCTCTTTTCCAATCTGAAAACTCGTGAAGACGGTCAGATAGAGCCCTCTCCTCCTTTGCTCTTGTCATGTGAACTTGTGCTCTTGTCATTCCTGCATCGTCCCTTTGTGGACGCCTTTTGAGACATCTTAGTTGACGTTCTGCACAAACCTTGTTGTTCGGCAGACCTGGTCTCTCTTCCTTGAAAGGCATTTGCACTTCATAATGCCCACTTGGCTTTCGCGTAATATCTTCTTTCAGCTTTGCCGAGAACCTAACATCTTCTTGTGACACTAGGGATTCTTCGCTGAATTTCTCAGTGAAATCTGACTCAGAGACCTTTAGTCTATCTGCTGGAGTGATCACTTCTTTAACCTGAGTTCTACAAACAAACTGGACCTCAGACTTGAGCGCTGAAGAGGGCTGGGTTGCTGGCAGAACTTTCTTCACGATGATGTGATGACTCACACCGATTTCATCCTTCTGATCATAATCCATGTCAGCATTACTACAACCAATAATGCTCCAACCCAACACCGATTTCTGTGCATATGGCTGACCTTCATTGCCCATGATGACATCTCTGGGAAGTAGGGCCTGGGAACAGTCATACCCAATTAACAATCCTACTTCACAGTTAAGCTCAGGAGACATTTTATCTGCCAGATGCTCCAGATGAGGCCAGGATTCTGCAGTTGTGCTTGTGGGTGTATGAGGTCTGTTTGCTGGTATGTGATCTCTGGTATAGCTTGCTGGAAGCCTGATTTTAGTGTCAGAGCTGATGCCTCTTACCTGTAGTCCTTGCACCCTTTGGCTGTGCACCACCTTTGTTCTTGATGTCATCGTGGACACTTTCAGTTTCACTGGTTCTTTCCTGGCACACAATCTTTCAGCTGCGTCCTGCGAGATGAAAGTTGTGTCGCTCTGGCTATCGAGCAAGGCATAAACCAAAACTTCTTTGTCTGGTTCTGTCGTCGTGGAAACATAAACTGGAAGAATAGATGACGTATGAGTGCTGTTCCTCTCTTGAATAACTCTATTAGAAGTAGCTTCTATAATCTCAGTCTGTTGATTCTGGTCTCCTATGTTTCCATTTGACCTTTCTTGTTTATTTCTTACACTTTGTGTTTCATCTCTTTCTTCAAGATCTCGATGCAAACATGTTGGGTGGCTTTGTCCACATGAGTCACAAACACTCCTGGATGTGCACGTCTTTGAGATGTGGCCATTCTTGAGGCACCCAAAGCATAACTTCTCCATTTGTACAAACTTTACCCGTTCTCCAACTGGTTTTTCCATAATTTTGCGACACTGATGGAGTGTGTGGCCCTTTTTCTTACAAAAGACACACGTGATGCTTGTTGTCTCACTTGTACTCGTGGCGACGGTCTTAGCACTAAAGTGGTTGTTTCTTTGATACTTCACTTGTTCTCGTTCAGTTGGGTTTGATTTGTCTTGGTCAGATAGCTTCATTGAAAGCAATGATGTAATAGGGTTACATGCAATGCGAA
>NW_027180553.1:0-89343 GCF_040956055.1 Brachionichthys hirsutus | reverse complement strand
GAAGTATTTCAAGTCTCTGGGAAAAACTCCGACACAATAAATACAGCCAGATTAGATGATCGGATGAGATTCTTTTGATTTGTTAGTGATTAAAAAAATCACTCCCAAGTGAAATCAATTAAAAAGAGAAGGAAAGGAGACAGAAATAAATTCTATCACCGCAGTCATGTGTCGCTGTATTCAAGATAAACCATATATTCTACAGATACCCATGGATATGAGAATTACTTTCTAATCTACACTCAGCATTGTGCTCTCTCTCTCTCTCTCTCCCTCTCCCGCTCACACACACATTAGTTCTGTCTTGGCCTTGTTTATTTTTATCGTGTGGCGTTTTAACTGACTGTAATCTGCCGAGCTTGCGTCCCTATGAGTGCGTGAACGTGTGTCCTTTCTCTCGCAGGATGTCAGCGCCGTGGTTAGCGATGGGCGAGGCTCTGGGGCCGCTCTCCCCCGTAGGATGGTAGCCCACAGCACCGTAGAAGGCCGTGACACGACCTGCTTGGCAAGCTCATTGTCGTTATCATCATTGTCCCTGTCTTCAAACTCCTCCCTCTCTTCATCCTCATCGTCCTCACTGTCATCATCATCATCATCATCATCATCATCATCATCATCATCCTTCCTGTCATCGCCGTTGGCCAGACATGTGCTCGGCCCTCCCCCCTCGGAGTCAGAGCGGTGTCAGCAGCGGGCCATTCCAAGTCCGACGCCGAGATCGCCGTCCATCGCTCCGGTTTACCTGACCCACTTCCCCACCTTCTCCTCCCAGGAGGATTGTGACATCATCACAGACACGGCGTCCAAGCTCGAGCACAGCAGCTTCTACTGGGGCCCGCTGGGAGTGGAGGACGCCCATCGCATGCTGCGGGACGCCCCTCTGGGAAGCTTCCTCATCCGAGACAGCCGTCAGAAAGACGTCTTCTTCACGCTGTCCTACCACGCCACGGGCGGCCCGGTCAGCGTACGCATTAGCTACAAACAGCGGAAGTTCTCCCTGTCGGGCAACGAGCGCTCTTTCCCGACGCTCTTCGCCCTGTTGGAGTATTACGTCAACTCTCCGAAGAGAAACCTGAGCATTCCTTACAGGAAATGGCAGCCGACGCTACAGGAACGATGCAGGAAGCGCGTTATGGAGCTGTGCGGCGGAGGCAGCCAGATACCGCAGCTGCCTCTTACCCACGTCGCCCAAGACTTCCTGTCGGAATTCCCTTACAGACTATGACGGGATTGCTTTGTAGCACTTTGATAGAATTATCCTTGAACTCCAGAAGGCAGATTTTACCAACTCGTAAAGAGGAGTGCTTCATAAATTCTGGTCGTGATGCGTTGGACGTTAAGACCGTGTCACTGCGGTTACTGACTGAAGCAGCTCTGCTGCAGAGAAGCTGCAGAACGATTCACAAGACATGTCCTCACCGCTGCCGGGCAACGGAGCCGGTTCACGCAGGACATTTCATCACACACGTTACCTCCAGAGACTCAACGCCACCTTGCACAAGGACGGAGCGACGTTTGGGCTTAAGGAAGCGGGAAGCGTTGGTCCACGCTGCATTAAGAGACGACAGACACGATGGAATGATTACAGAGAGAACAAAACCTGCGGCATCGACTTTGTATTGAAAATGTCAGGATCTGTTGTCGCTCCTGTTGTCGCCACCAGCAACCCGGAAATATTTAAAAGTAAATGGAAAGACTGTTAGAGCCAAACCGCCAGTACCTGTAGGATTAATTTTTTTTATAGCAGATGTTTAATACTCTAATTTCATTGACTGTTTACATCACAGCTACACAGATGAAGTATTGTAAAGGATATCAGGCTCTGGAAATGTACTGTATATGTTGAGGAAACTCACTGAATCATTTATTTCCTATTATTATATTTTAAATAAAACAGTTAAACTGACCCTTTCTGATTTGTATTTTATTTATTTTTTTGGTCCTCCAAATCACAGGCGAGGGAGAGGTGGGAGTTTGCAGAGATGGAAAGAAAGAGGGACGAACACACACCCACACCCCCAATCAATCATAGGTTCTTCTGTCAGCAGACAGGAAGTGAACACGAGGCTGCGTACAGTATCGTCGCCACCGTGATTCATATCTGTAGGGTGGGTAGGTTATACTCTGGTTGTAAGTGGACCATTATGCATAGACGCATACACACTTACCAGAAACAAGGGTGACACATAATGAAGCGTGCATGTGTGTGTGTGTGTGTGTGTGTGTGTGTGTTCAGTGGTTTTCAGGACAGGAAGTGGAACATTTTGGATGTTTGGCATAAATGTGAGTCTAAGGTCAAGTTAGACTTTATATTTAATTTTCTAAATCCTAAGATGCACATGAATAAAATAAAAAAGAGGCACAATGAAATGAAAGAGAGACTCTTAAAGCATTTAAAACTTGTCCCAGTTTGAGAAAACCTGGTCTGAATTTAAAAGTATTGTGTATATCAAGCTGTAGGGCAGATTTTGTGATTATTCCTAAAAGAAAATGTTCTTAAAAGAATAATCGTGCTCCAAAAGTGTGTTGGTGACTCAGCGTTCTATCAGGATACTTCAGAGGGTTTGTTTAGAAACATGACTCTGCAATTACCGCAGAAACCTCAAGTTCTTTTGATTTTTCTAAACTTATGTACTTTTTGGTTTTTTTAAACCTTTATCTATAGTTCCTAGAAGTCCACTTGTTTGTAGCCTCATCCGTCTCTGCTGAATCTTTTCACACATCGCCTGCTACAGATGATAGGAAAATAAATCTCCACGTCGGACAGAGGATATTTGCTCCATTGGAATTCACATTCAAATAAGAAGCAGAAGTCCCGACATTCACACGTCATTAGGAGCAAAAGCGAAGAATCGCTAGCATCTATAAGGTGTATGGGCATTGTCCCCCCCTTCCTCCCCCACCCTTGAGTGAGCTGTTATGTTGAGCTGTGGCCGGGGGTTGAGGATTTTGGGGACAAAGAAAAACGGTGTCTTAATCCTCCTCCTCGGTTCAGGGATGGTTTCTCCAGTTTGACAAAGACGGCCTCTTTAACTCCTCTCTGAAACCATCCATCTTTCCTGGCTAACACCTGGACATTACTGTCCCCAAAGCAGTGTCCTGTGTCTTTCAGGTACGCCCCTGTGTTGAGCCACACGCTTGTGGAGGTTGTTTGTCCAGGCCGCTGCATTCTTCACTGCACTGGACAGAAGACACTAAGTTGTCTGTATCTGGGTGTTTTGTCTTTTGGGTGGACCAGCTTATGTCTCTCTCGGGGTGTTGCCATTATTGAAACATCACAGAGGTCACAAGGGTGTAAATTCCAATAACGTTGAGGTTCCGTTCTGTAATGCACAGCTTAAAATTTTAAACTGAGATAACTCCAACCAGTTCCTCCAATCAAACCAGAACTCCGTCACTGGACTTTTTCTAGGCGATTGTAGCGACACACACACACACGCACGCACACACACTGAATGTTGAGTCATCCGCAATTTGACTTGCATTAAATCCGAGAGAGTAGTAGATTGAGAGTAGATTGAGGAAGTTGTTGTAAACACACACACACACACACACCAGACTGGAACACGAGTCTAATGTTGGGATTATAATCTAGTTTTAAGAAGCATGTTCATGTTATGAATACTCACTTTGTTCGGAGAGTTAAAATCACGCGAGTGTGTGTGAGAGTGACTCAGACTTAACAGTTTCATTCATGGCTTCTCAGTAATCAGTTTTCAATACTTGTCTATTTTGAGAAGTAAAAGACGAAGTGAGCCTTGGTTTATCAGATGATTCTTCCCCCCCCCCCCCCCCCCCCCCCCCAAGAATCCTATGGTCGGAATTTTCCATCTTTAAACACTCACATAGTGTTCCAGAGAAATCAAATGAAAACCGTTACCTCAAGAGAAAGATGCTCACAACCGCATTCAAGGATTCACAAGTACGACATTCATGCTACCGGTAAGCTCTTCTTTCTTAATGCCTGAAGGGCAGAGTTTAAGAAAGAAGACCGGCTAACCGAGAGCATGTCCAACAAATCAAGGCCTTTCAAATTTAGCGGTCGGGGTGACACAGTGCACGGCTGCACCAGTCTTCAGACAGGTGTGCTGTGGCTGTGGCTGTGCACAGAGAAACCCTGCACACGCGAGCAAGCTCTTCAGTACGGTTACAGTACCAGGAACCCGTTCGGACGTTAACGCATGCACACGACTTCCCTGAACATAGGAACGGAGATAAAAGCAACGCATTCGAACCGCAGAGTGACTGAATGGGTTTCTGCCGCAGCGCCACAAACACGCGGCAAATGTAGAGAGACAATGTCGTAATGCTAGATTTCTAATTACATTGTAATGCAAGCCTGAACTGAAATCACAGCAGCACCTTTAAACAAGCCCAGTGCCAGAACATCCATCAGACAGAACAATTTCTCTTCACAGCAAAGACAAACATGCACAGGCGGTGCATGTGTTTGTTCCTGGTCTTCGGTTGTTGACAGGAGAATACCCTCAATCTCCACAGTCAGATTGATCCGGAACAAAGGAGAGCGCCCCACCTTTGATTACGCTGCACAACATGCCGGTCTGGAAAGCTTCCCGAGTCCATCTTTTTCCCATTCGCTGCCAAATCTAATAGGTTAAACCTCATCTCATTAGACATTCTCAACCCGACTAACCAACCCTGCAAAACACAATCTGAAGGAGAGAAATAAAAAGAGCGTCTGTCTCTGTGTTGCTAGGTAGAATAATTTATTGCAGAGTTCATTTATTCCTCGGTGTGAGGTCAATAACAGGTTTAAAAGCTAATGCATTTACAGCGCATATAAACAGTAGACCCACTATACACGCTTGGATTGAGGTTGCCAGTGGTTCGAGACAACATGCTGCCACGTCTCCATACGTGACGACGCGTTCCTTTAAAGCGCCACCAGCTGCTCTACAAACTGAGCCAGGCCTCTTCAGCACACGTCAGTGATCATCACTCTTCAGATATTTACATTAGTAAGATGGCAATACTATGAGAAAGAAAACGTATTGCTGAGTTTCTCCTTTCTACACATATCACAGTTAAAAAATATACACGACTGAGCATTAAGACTTTAGCTGTGTGGCGATGGCACAAGAAGGAAGGGCTTGAGCTGAATGCAAAGGCAGGAGTGAAAATAATTAAGAGGATCAGGAAGGACGAGAGAATAGATGAACTTTTAGTGAGAAATCAAGTCAGGAATTTAGGATTAAAACACAGATCCCATTGAAATGAATCAGGAAACTCTGGTAGGAAAGACAAGTTGTTACATTCATCTCTCCTCTCTTAAGGTTATTGCAGTAGCTTATTCATCTGAGGGCGAGTTCAACCCCAGATACAGACCTTGGAACAGCATCTCAAGGAAAAGTGACAGCTTTCCCAGGAATGCTTTGTTTCCTGGGATGACTGTGACCGGGCATGCTAAGCTACCGCTAGTCGCATCATGACATCCGGAGAGGATGCAAACATCAACTGAGCTCAGGTCAGCATCTGAGCGGCAACCAGCAGATACTACATTCAACCCAGTGTTGTCATGGCGATGTTCAGACCTGAGGAGAAGGCTGGCGTTGCAGAATTATTGTTATGCTTCCCGTGAAGAGTGATGCGTACATGTACACATAAAGTAAAGTTTTCACTACAAACCCAGTGACCCATTACAGATAAAACCACTCCAGAGCCCAGAATGCAGAAACAATCAATGTAAATCCAATGAGGTTAAAGTTCGCCGATTACTGTTGCACATCTGGAAACCAACGCTTTGCTAAACTGTAATAAAGTGACCCTGCAGCCCACGGCAGCAACACCAACAACGACGGAAACCGACAGTGTGCTCCACGCGAGGCCATCTTCACACACCTCATTTTGGATCGTTCAAGATGAAGCCATGGATCCGTCCACGCCACCTTCAGTACCGTTTACACTATCAGTTCTGATTGATCCAGGATGAACGCCACCTAATTAAAAAAAATAAACAGATCCCCAGTGCAAAATAAACAAACAAATCTAGAACTCGCAATCATGATGGCCGTTCTAGACACACCTGCCATCAAAAAACAGCAGGTGAGTCCGAGTCCGGGATGTGCGTGTGTGTGTGTGTCTGTTAGCACAGCAGAGACCACCACCAGAAAACACCAGTGGGTAACAGTCAAGAAACAAAAATAGAGCCCGTGTGTGTCTTTGAGTTGACAATCGATTCGAATGAGTAGAAAACTTTGCTGGTTGTGTGCCTTTAGCGCGCTTGCTAAAAACATGAGCAGGCACACGCAAGATGTGCTTTAAAGCCTCCCTTTCGTCGGACCAGTGTCTGCTTCATCCTCTGTTCCCTCCGTGATAGAAGGAGGCTGAGATGCTTCCTAAAGCCCCTTAACTCTATTCATATCACACAATCCCAATCCCTCTCAAGTCACTGTCCTGTGTGATGTTTGTGCACGAGTGCAGTGTGTGTGTGTTATTAATCCAGTTCAGGCGAGTCCGGGCTTTCATCTTCCGTCTTCTCTGTGGCTGAAGTGTCTCTGTCTTGCAGCTCTTTGTCTCTATTAACCTCCACAGGTACGCCTCCAACCTCTGGCGCCTCATCAGTGGGCGCGACTAGCGCCGTTGTCATGGTTTCCTCTGTTACACTTGCAGAAGTCTCATCTGTTGGCGACCCCTCTCTCTCTTGCAGCCCTTCTTCGACATCCCCCTTTTTCTCTTCACCATCCGCAGCCTCCTCTTCCTCCGTGATGGAGGCGTCTGGCCTCTGGAGCGAGTGCGACGGGGGGACGCGGCTGGTGCAGTGGTGCAGATGCGAGGAATGGGCGGGAGGGAGCAGCGTCAACGACTCGACGCTGAGGGCGTCTGCGTTGTCGTCTGTGAGGAGGGAGATGGTGGGCTGGGATGCGGGGGTGAGGCTCGGGGCCAGGGCCGGAGCAGCGGCTGTAGAGGAGACAAGCGTTACTTCTTCCCCTTCTCCGCCTGAGGAGGAGGGCGGGGTGTGCTCCAAAAACGTGCCGTCGTCTAGAGGAGGAAGGAGAAGAGGAGAGAGTGAGGCGTGTGAACCCATGAAAGAGCGGGGATTTGCATACGAACACAGGAGCGATGAATGCTGTCAGTACAGCCATCTAATGAGGCGACACATGCATTTAGACAGACAGGCAGACAGACAGGCAGACCAGTGTGCTCACCGAGTACCTCAGTGCAGAAACAGGTTTACTGTCAAGTTGATTCCAACACACACAATGTGGTTTGGTGCATAATGTTCAAAAGTGCTGAAACAGCAGCATTGTAAATAAAGGAGAGTCAAAGAGTCATCATTAATGACTGAAAAACTAATAGAGCTGGGAAACGAACTGAACACGTCTCCAAAGCAACATTTGACATTTGTTAAAGCCGCTCAAAATGAAGGATGCATCATGGAACACGGCGTGTAGCAGGTCGGAGGAGATACATTCTAGATAGATTCTAGCAGGATAAAGAGGTACAGGGTGGGCACACGGCATAAAGGGGGGGGGGGGGCTGTAGCAGCAGCTGTATTATTCAATCTGCCGCTTTCACACCTGATAGTTTTAACTGAAGTTAGTTTTGGTTCCAAACTGCAATTGAGCAAAAGCCCTCTGGAGCTCTCCGAGACCTTCCTGCATCCCGTCGTCAGACCTGATCACTATTAAATATCTCACCTCCTCCTCGTCTCCTCTTCTCTACCACGACTGATTGTCTCTACGCTTCCTTCCTTTATTACCGACACTGTCTCCGAATCACAGTTCAGTTTGAGCCGGAGATTTTTTGCTGGACCAATACCCTACGGTTTGATCCAGATTTTGATCTGGGTCTAGTTTCACAGCTGCACCCTGAGACTGGACCAAACTGGGTAGGTGTGAAAGCGCAGTAACAGAGTTAGTGTGGATGATGCACACTACTATGTAAGCATACTTACATCGTGAGAGTGTAATGGTGCAGTTTGAAAGATACAACAGAACTATTTTACAATAATCAATGTCAGAGCTACAAACTCAGAACAAACCACAACAGGATTACAGTCGCATTGTGGCGTCAAATACATTGATACGACGTAAAATGAAGACAAGACACACGCTTCACACTGTGAAGCAGGAACGTGCTAAATTATGATGCACATCTGTAAACAGTTGATCGTGTTTCCAGAGTGTTTAGAAGGTTGAACTCACGCCACCACACGGTGTTTTGAACTACACCCCTATTTCTGTGAGTAAAGCAGGTACGTGTTTGGAAGATGTACCTGCACTTAGCAAACGTTCCGAATGTCAGATACCTGCTGGGCTCTGAGCAGAGATGGTGCTCGATGTAACCGAGTCACACCTTCCTGTGCTTCCACTCCCGCTGGAGGGAGGCGAGGGGGAGGAGAGGGGCGAGGGACTGTGCTGCGGCACACAGTGAGCCACTGCAAAACCTGGAGATGACACACACGAGTATAGACACAGACAAACGCGCGTTACCACCACCGTGAGAAGTTACTTCAGACGACCTACATGTAGCCCGATGTCCTCAATTCACAAGTTTTCTTTCAAAACTTTTTTAGCAAGAAAAGATTGTTCATGCCCGTGTGCTCACGGCTTAAACACACTGATCACACACCTGCTTCTGAGACAGGTGCGGTTTGTTGGGTTTGTGCACATGCATGCTTGGTTTGTTACATTTCGCAGTGTAAAGGTATTTCAGCTCTTTACCCTAACACAGCATATAAGTACACATGAAGCCTGACTAACCTGATTCCAGGGGTTTCGTTAGTCAGGTTTCATGACTGCCGGGAAACATTAGCGTTCATAAAGGAAATATTAATACTCCTGCGGAGTCTGATTGTCTTGGTGGTTTCGGTCCCTTCTTTGTTTCCTGCTCCAACAAGAGTACAAGTATGTAAACTCTCATGGATGAGAGGTGAAACGTCTTCAACCAAACTTGAACAGGTCTCAAATGAAAGCTTCCGTAAAGTTTCGCAAGGTTTCAGCAGTATTCTCAGAGGAGTCTTTTTCAACACAGAACTTCTGATTGAAGTCTCCTGATAGTAGAGAACGCTGACTCACATCTTCACTAGGGATCATATCACACCCGTTTCCACAGATATGATCAGGGTTGAAGGTCACAACTTTCTAACAAAGTTTTCTCTAAGATTCAGAAACTTTCTATATTCAATTACCGTATCTTTTTAACATAGCGTATGCCATATTTCTCATAAAAGTTCCAAGTACGACAAACAGGTGCCAACATTTGCGGACTTGATGTGTGATCATTCGCAACCCCGTAGTGTCTGCGATGCATGGACTTAAAGCAGGGAAAAGGGAATAAACAGCCCAGTTCCCAGATCTTTGAATTAATGTCCAGGCTGCAGGAATGAGAGAATCCGGTTACCTGGTACTTTATCCACGGAGGCAAACACTGGTCTGCTCGCCGTGGGGTCGTTGGGTGCCCGTCTCGACTGTTCGTAGAATCGGAAAGGCAAGCCGCTGGGTGAAGCATTGACTGTCTGGCTGAAACCCAACACCTCTGTGGCGCTGGGCTGGACAGGCAGGTCCAACAGAACTGTATTCACAGGAGATGGGGAGTGTCAGAGGGATAGAAACCCAGAACTAGGACAGTGACAAACTCTTCATGTGGGATAAAAGAAAGTGGCTAGTTGTCTTCTATTACACGGAGGGACTTCATTCAATCTTTATTGACCAGGAAACAGAATAGATTAGACTAAACTATGAACTCATTTAATGTAGGAAAGTAAGTCAGATTTTTGTTTTTGAAGTACATTGGCAACATTTCAGAAATTATTTAGTGCATGATTCTTAAGTATAAGAACATCAGGACAGGAAGTGCAAATGACTCATCCACATTTAACATGACAAATGATGCAAACATAATTGTGTGTTACTTTGACTGTAAAAGGAGGGGTGAAGCTTTACAAAGCTTTCTGTTTACATGCCTGCAATCCTCTGCATCTTCATGCGTCGGGCCTGGATGCGACCCTTGGCCAGCCTCTGCTTGGCAATGATGCAGCGGATGTGGTCCGCAAAGATGAAGCTGGCCTGCAGGATGGGGAGGGGCTTGGCGTGGGGGTTGGAGCTGGGCTTATGGATGACAATGTTCAACGCTCTGCTGTCGTCCTCAACACCGGACACCTGCATGTCCTGTTGAGAGGAAGAAGCGGGGAGACACGGAATATTTAGATATAATATACCAGTTAGAAGAAAGTGTTGCAATATTTTGGTGTTTATTTTTATACTACATTTTAGTCGTGTCCTTTTCATCACAAAAACTATATGTCAACAGATGGCGCACAGTCACATCCACTACAGGAGTACACTACTTTCGTCTTACTTGCAGGAGGCCGGCAAACTTGACAACGCCCCATCCAAGGCGTTTGGTTTCTGGCTCGACCAGACTCATCTGGTATACATCGACAGCAAGGAACCTCTGGGCTTGGCCGCCATCTTTACTGATCACCATGCAGGCTATGAGGTCACTGTTATCTGTAAACGACAGACAGAGGCGTCAACGCCATGTAATTCAGCTCGTCTCTTCTCTTTTTCTCTCTTTAATCTTCGGCGAAGGGATTACTGGTTAGGAATGACATTCTGAATTCAAAGCACATAAAATATGTATTTGCATAAGAAAAGAAGACTAGGAATCAAGAGCCAGGGGAGGAATGGAAAAATAATTATGTGAAGGGGGGCTTTTATTTATTCCCCCACAGGGAAAAACGGGGGGTCTGCATTCGACTTTAAGACTGGTTGTTACTTTCTTGTCCTTTAAAAAGGACAGACCCCCATGTTCTCGCACACATCTAGGAGGCCAATGAACAAACAATACGCCAACATCTGAGCAGCGACACTTCAGCTCACCACAAAACCTACAGCAAAGTAAACAGGAAATGTTTTGTTTTAAATATGACCTACCCACTCGCACTGGTTCCAATTGAAAACTTTTACATCCCTCTGACGCACAACACCGCCCCAATTAAATTCTTTCTGTAGTCTTACTCTGTCTTCACCTGCATTATATCAACATTCTATCTAGTTTCTTGTTTTCAATTCTCCAACTCTAAACTGCTGAGTCTAATGGAACTGACTGCCTCTTCGCGTACACTCATTAGTTCCTTTAATGTGGTAATATCTTTGGTGGAATGATATTTGTGTCTCTCTCGTGGTCAGTCAGCTGGCGATGTAGACGGTGGCATGTGGTGTAACGCATTCTCGTGTTAATAGATCAAAGAGGGATGCCAGGAACTTGATTTCGCCCACTAAAACAGTGATCATCGAAAAAAGAAATACCAGCTGCCGAGTTGGACCTAGATTTGCCGTGATGGCCTGTTGGGGACAGAAACAGAGTCGTTAAACATGGAAATTAAGGGAAGTCTGATCAACTTAAACCTCAGACTTGAGGAGGTTTGGGGAAAAAAAACTCCAAGTCCTACTGAAATTCTGAGGTTGGATTGTGTCAATATACCTCTTTCAAAAGACTTAAGAGATAAAGACATGTATGTAATGGACAAGTTAATGCTACTGAGAATATATATATATTTAAGTTTGTAATTAGTTTAATGCTTATCTTGTGAAACTAATGATCCACATGCTGAACAGAATCACTGTGCCCCCCCTTTGATTGACATGAGTTCCGCCTTCACACTTTGGGCCAAGTTCTTGTTGATGGGATGCAACACGACCTTACTTTAGTACTCCTACACCGACAGATACGGATTTAGACACCGGCAAATGTTCTGTGATTCAACAGATACCCGAGGATGTGGTAAAATTCGAGGTGGAAACGGATCAGAAAAGTCTGTGGGTGGAAGGCTGCAGGTTAAAATTCCCAACCCTATGAGGAAAGACCCTCGAGTTCCCCACAATAATCTGCTAGGCGAGTTCTTACCCAGGATGAAAGTGACGACTTTGTAAAATAATTAATAAATTAATTAATACATCTAAACCAAGGAATTATGTTTTAAAACAATCAATTACTGAGATTCTGACACCATGGGAAGAGTTTCACTGAGAAGGGAAAACATCTTGGAAAAAGTTACTCAAAAACTGACAGTCTTCTAAAAATGTGTTTCTCCAAAACGTTTAGTGCACTTTAGTGTACTTACATGGCGCAGGGCATACATTGCATACAGAAAGCTATTACAGTATCAACACAAGGACCTGATGAGCAGCCAAAACATTCATTTTTGAGATACTGACCTTTTTAGAAACTGATGACGGAAGCTAGAATACTTACATCTGTACTGCTAAATATGTTCAGCATCAGATTTGTAAAAATGTGTGCTTTTCGCACATTCGGCATGCTTGATAGAATCATTTCTGCTGTAAACTTCACTGTGAAAATGTTCTTGTGGTAACTTGGCAAAAGTAACCACGCTCAGGTTTCCATTACAACTTGTGCGTACAGTACGACTGACATACAGGAGAGTTCTGTGTGTGGGCAGCTGTGTGTGTATATTTGTGTGTATATTTGTCAACACCCATGCGTTTTTGAATGTGTCTACCTATTATTAAGCATGCCCTTACACGTCTGCGGTGTTGTTTACAGTCGGTGTGAGATACAGGGAGATAATTACTGATGTTAGAGAACGACACAAACAGCTTAGCTGCATCACACACAACCTGTGGTCTAGTTTTCTTCCATGCACAGTCAACTACTTCGTGTCTTACTGAGGTCTAAGACGTCATCAGTTTTGATGAGATCTTCTGGCCTGGTCAGAGGCAGCTGCATCTCAGGTTCTCCCTGGAGCTGAAGCGATAAGGACCTCAACATGAAGAACACTCGGATTGCCTGTAGACAGACCGGACAGGCCCCACAAAAAACGGTTAGAGACTGACAGTTGCAAAAATAAAAATGGCAAAAGTCCAAGAATGAAAAACTGCAGACAGGAGATAATCACATAATCATAGAGTGTTTGTTTCCCACTATCTGACTGAGGCTATGACATTTTATCTTTCATCTGCGCTAACCCTCCACATACAGGTAGCCAGTTCTTTATTTATTGTGCAAATACTGAGGTGTTTTAAATATTTCAGCAAAAATTACGGATTGTTTGATTTAATGTGATCCAAAGGTTCAAGGGGAGACTCATATTTCAACTTTTCAGGAACCCGAGAACCTCATAGTTATTGACTTCAGATTTAACTGTTTAAATGTAAAGTGAACCAGCTCCAGTCTGCTCTAGACGCACTCTCCGGGTCTTTTCCACGTCTCCACAGGGCAGTCTCTTGACAAAGTCAATGCCAGTCAGAGGGGTACCAGTGGGTGGTAGCAGCACTGAGGCATCCATCATGAGATACTCCACATTCAGAGGCTTATTCTGTAACATACACACATGCAGACTAAAACACATCCAGTATCAGGGCAAACATGAGCAGCTTCAAGAATACATTTGTAAATTTGAGTCGGTCAGATTTAATCTTTCAAGGAGAAAATAAACAAACCGTCATGCTTCTGTATTCATCCTCAAACATGTCCAGAAAGATCTCCTCTCCCTGAGGTAACAGAATAAAATTACAATTCCTCAAGACTCACTCGTTCACAAGCAAGGATAGCGAGACCACTTTAAAAAACAAATAATTGTCTCATGCTACACACAGCCTGGAACATTTAGTCAAGCTGTACTCAGTAAGATTGTGCCGCTGAGATCCTGAAGAAAATGTTTACAGGTTAGTCTTTATCCTAAATTCTTTAATTTAATTTAATTTATTGTTTGTTGTTCACAGTGGAATTTTGCTGAAATTAAAGTCTTCTGTCTTGATGGTCCACTCCACATGGTTGGAGTCCAGCCAAGAGACACAAACCGAATCAGAAACCGATGTCCACAGACAGTCATAAAAAAGCAGCTGTCACAAAAGCAGTTTGTTTATGATGTAGTCCAATAAATATGAGGAAGCAGTTTCAGTTTCACATGGAACATATTCAGGGAAATGGTTGCTGTTATTATCAGTGAATACACTCAAATGATAGATCCCTAAGGAGTGCGTGTCGGGTACACTCACTTTGTAGAATCTCCGCAGCAAGTGTAGACTTTCTTCTCTAGCACCCTGTAAACATAAGCATGTATGTATAAATATAAACAGTATGAATCAATAAATACACAGTCTGAACACAAATGTCTAGAAATATACTCACAATAAGAATATATTTCCAAACTACAAACGGATCGTAGAAATAAATGGAAAGAAAATATTATTTAGATTAGAAATTCAACATATTTTAAAATTTACATGGGACAGAAGCCAGACTGGCAAAATGAACAAACTAATTTCCATTTAATTTAGATTCATGTTGAAATTGAATAAAATATGCTGTGATTTTATAGTTCTTTTATTCAAGAGATTTATTACGCAATATAATAATAATACATTTTATTTAAAGGCGCTTTTCTCGGCACTCAAGGACGCCGATGGTGGCTTCTAAATGACAACATTGTTAACATGACTATTCAAGAGTTAATTAGTATGACACTTCATAGGAAACCAATATGATGTACTTTAAACATTAAATGACGTAACACTTTCTCTCCTGTACGAAGTTCCGCAAGACCAGTTCCAGTTGAAGGTAGAAATCAAAACACAATGTGAAGCATTTAGTGAGTCACGCTGAACAAACTACTTAGAAATGCCGGCCAGTTTTTTTATCAGACATCAGTGAGAAGGAGGCGAGTTAGGACAATCTCAGAGATTAAGAATGATTACTTTTTGTCTAACTAGCACACATTTAGAAGAAGAAAAAAGGATTGACGACCTGACTGAAAGGGGCTCTCTGTTAAACCATTTCTGAAGATGGAACCCCCAGTAAAGCTACACTGACTGGGCTCGATACTCAGTGAACCCTGACCAGACCTGCGAGCTAAAAAGACCATGGTCAGGTTTCAATTCAGTTTCAAGCTCCGACAGATAAGATTAACTTTGGAGGAAAAAAAACAAAAAACAAAACTAAAACTTTATCACACAAGCAGTAGTGACATGAGTATTTCCTGTAACTCCCATTTAAAGAGAGGAAAAAACCCGCAGCGAGAAGTTTGACTTGCATGTGTCGAATAAGGAAATGGAAGATTTCCCAGAAACACTGAATAGCAGGAGATAAAGGACGGGTCAGCGATAGCAAAGGAGGAGGAAGAGAAGACAATTTAGAGGTGAGATGTAAAGTTTAAATATTGGAGGAGGAGAAAATGATAATACTTATTGTCATTGTTTTTAAACCATCACATGTAAATTACACTGAAAAATGTTATGTTAAGACACAACAAACAAACCGTCACCTAAAGATTCAGAAAAGTGACGTCAGGCATAGACAGTTATTTCATGACAGGCCTGATACCTGAACCTGTGTGTGTATGCAAAAACTTTATTTATGTATGTAGCATGTAGATAATGTGTACTCTCGTGTGTTTTACCTCTAAGCAGGCCAGATGAACATCTTTGATTATACAATTGTTCCCAGACAGCACAGACCGCTTTAATAAGAGGCAGCTCAGCTCCAAGGTAGCGAGACGCACTTTACCATCTACACACAAACACACACACACACAAAGAAAATAAATGTTGATCGTTATTATTTTTAGTTCCATTTTGACTTCACAATATATATAATAGATGGTTATATACAGGTGGTCCTCAATTTAAAAGTGTGTGTTTAGCAACAAGGACTCACTGTTACGACAAGCAGAATGTACTGGCTGTAGAATTGTGAGCACATACATATGTACAGTATAAATGTCCTATACGTATGCAAATCAAGTATTTTTATTCCTTCATTTTCATGTCCGCTTTATCCTGTTTTGACCACACAAAAAGTCGGTCAATGGGGGTTTTGTTCAACGCTGAGACCGTTTAGCGATGGGGTCTTTGGAACGTAACGCCGTCGTTAAGTGAGGACCATCTGTATGTGTGTTTATAAAGGTTTACATTGTGTGTGTGTGTGTGTGTGAGAGAGAGAGTCTTTACGCGTTACCTGGCTGCGCTGCCTGGCTTATAACTCTGATCAGTCTCTCTACCAGCACCAGACTGTAACAATTTCTCTCCTGCTCAGGAACTGGCAACTGTAAACGTTCCAGAAGCTCTCGGTTTATGCCTGCAGAAAAGACAGGCAGTCAAATCAGGTGAGGAAAAGGCTGTTTGTAGAATAAGTGGCAAATGCTTCAATACTGTGATGCTACAGGTTTATAACTGCATTCATCATTGCAATACATGGAGGTTGTCTTTATTAGCACTTGTTTCATGTCTCACATTGGTAACACCCTTGGCCTGACCTCATCAGTAGCTCCTACTGCATTCTGCCAGTGAGGATTGGCTAGGACTAAGCATGTCAGTGTCAGGGAGGGTGGAGAGCCTCCATGTGACTCAGTATGATTCATACTGAGTCACTCAAAAATGAATTGAGGTTTTAAAATAAATCCAGAAAAGAGAGGTGAACAAAAGAATGACGGGCAGCGTAGTGTCGGGCCCCACAATAGGGGGAGGGTCTCCACCCTCCCTGACACTGCCTTCCAGCCAATCATATTATACTCAACGCTCTCTTCATTGCCCTGCAGTAGAATAAGCAGCCATAGACCTAATTCTATGTGTGTATTTTGACATGAAAGGCCAACCTTTGCTGTGTGAGACAGCATAAAGCAAGCAGAGTACAAACAGGGCGTGGTAGTCGTCACTGGTGCAGTCCAGGGCGCTGTACACCATGTCTAAAAACGGTCTGAAAGCGAGAGAAGACATCATCAGTCTAGAGCATTCCCGTCTTTCCTTCCACACCAATCCGTTTGTGTGTTAACGTGTGCGTACCTGCTCCGCTGTGTTTGCATTCGGGCTGCAGCAGTCTTCTCCTCATCAGTGATGTTCTGCTCCGTCAGCTCCGGCACCTTGCACTTCTCCATCACCACCATTTCTATCTCTGTGTGCACAAATGCACGTACTTCATACTTGCATAAATACCCATGAATGTGGAGCTGTTCTTGTATTCCCATCACATGGCAAAAACACACCCAATAGAGGAAAATGTCCCCAGTGACAGTAACGTACATTCTGAAAGGCTTCCTTCTCATACTTTGCCGAATGAAGAAAGGCAACAAATGCAAAAGCTAATCTCAGCTAACATTAAACCTAAAATCTGTTCATTCATCGGATCTATTTCTGTCAATTGAAGATGGTTGGTGGTTTTTCCACCCAAAAATGGTGTGTCATTTCGAATCCGTTCCTCTGCAGCCCACAGCAACATGTGAGCTAGAAAACCGTACTGAAAAAAATGACCGATATTTGGGCCTTGAAAGGTCCCGTACACTGTAAAGTACGGCACTGGTCCCCCTCCCGAGTCTCAGTTAAGGTAGAGGAGGAATCATTTCAGATAGTGATAATGACCACAACCGTAAAACGCACATGTACACAGAGCAGGAGTGAGAAACAGGCGGAGAGGTGAGGAGCGCGGTATGAATGAGGCGTCACCGTGGAAATGGAGAGTCAGCTGCCATGGAAGTTCATGATCAGCCGTGCCAAACAGGGGAAGCAGCAAAAATAGGGAAGCCTCATCTCGAAACAAAGAAGACATTTACTTTCTTCATGCTTTACTTCTACATTCCTGAGTAGAGGCTGATAGACGGTAAATCCCTGGAGATGACAGCAGTCATTTGCACACTGGATTCAGCGCTCAAACATTAAGTGTAAAAAAAGACCGCCATATAAAGGTCAAGGTTCAGATGCTGCCAACTATTAAGCTGTTCTGTCATCTCTTTCTTTTCTGTTTGGAGACGAGGACTGCTGCTATGGTGGCTGTTGGGTAACCAGGGTGCATCATGGGAGACTGCGTCAGACTGATGGGAATAAAGACACAAAACACGGTCCTGTATAGTGCGTCCAATGAGACACACACTCACCTTCCGCCGTCACCCCACTTGCTCTGCTTCCCTTAGAACCCTCTGTACCTTTTCCCTTCTCCCTCTCTCGGCCTCCCTCCCTCTCTCCGCTGCCGTCATCCTCCCAGCCATCTTCTGCTCCCCCACCACTGCCTCCTCCTCCTCCCCCAGTCCTTTCTTCATCCTCGTCCTCGCCCAGGTTCTTGTAGTTTGGCCTCTTTTGAGTTCTCTTGCGGCCCCGGTGACGCGACAGCTCAAGGGATCGCTCCAGAGACTCCGGGGGTTTGGTGAACCGACGCACACCTGCTGCACCGGTCTGGGGGAGGGGGCAGAAAAACGGAGCATTGAACATAGGAAAAAAGAAGTCAGCCACGTGGGTGCGAGGATCACTGAATAATTATCAGCTTTATATTTTGTTGCAATCCTCTTTGGTGAAGATATTGCTGTGAAAGTATTGTGTGCATTCAAACCTCAAACAAAATGGCGGCTGTGTAACGTTCACACGAGCACTGGGCTGAAAAGCACAAGCCAACCTCAGCTCATGCTGAGGAAAAAGAAGATATATGTTTGTGTATTACCGGTAATTCAAACTGAAGGGGTGTATTTAGTCGAGTATTGATGCTAAACAGTTAATAGCCCTGCTTCCAGAAAGCAATGGTACTGTAACCGTTTACTGGTTGGTCTGCATGTAAAGCAGACACACATGATCGTTCAGCACATCTGTTGCACCCGATTTGCCTTCGTCTTCTCAAACTCCGGTTACAGTAAATCATTTGTGCCATCTTGTTGATAGAGGCGTGTTAAAACGCACGAGCCACTTCCTTCTTGAGAAATATTCATTTGAGAAGAAAAGAAAATGATCAGTTAGCACACAAGTGTGAAGGCACGTGAGCACGCACGTGAGCACGCACGAGCACACGCACACGCACGAGCACACGCACACGCAGTCACACTGAGCGATGAAGAAAGCAGTTTGTCGCATACAGCCCTGAAGCGTGTACCAAGCTGCTGGCACACACACACACACACACACACGCACACACACACACACACACACAGAGGAAACAGCTGATCACCAATGCTGCATAAAGACAGTGATTTACAGGAAACCCGATTGATCACTGATAATTATTGCCATGCCTAATAAATAAACAAAAAAATGAAAACTGACCACGAAAGTGGCTGAGAGAGGGGATTTAATGTGTTTTAGATGTTTTAGCTATGTTCAAACTAACACCATGTTGCTATTACAAGCCAAAGTGCTCTAGTCCTCTTGACTTCATTCATACTCATAATTCCAGCGACCTGACTCTAGTTCTGATGTGAAGACATCGACCGTCTGACGCAGCAGCCAAGCGCACACCGTTACCACGAGCAATCTGCATCACTAACAACAAAACTGAAACAAACAAACCACTGTTTGTTAGACAACTTGTGGTTTACAAAGTAAAGCCGATGCACCGGTAGAGAATGTGCGCAGTACGTCAGTCTGGAGGACAGACAGACCTCGATCATCTGCTCAGACCAGTTCTCATCTCCCTAAATTGGTGGTTTGGCCTTACCGCACTGCGAGCGCTGGCCGGTGACAACAGCCATCTACACCCCGATGCCACGACAATCACAAACCATGACTCAAATCTGAACTGAAAAAGTGAGTTTTGTGTTCACAGAACCCTGAAAAAAAAATCTCATTTGCATCACAATGACACCTATTCAAGTGTGTACATTTGTGCTTGTGTGTGTGTGTGTGTGTGTGTGTGTGTGTGTGTAAGAGAGAGAGAGAGGCACACCTGTTCTGGTAAACCATTCTCAATATGCTGAGAAACAAATGGAGGTCAGGCAGCATTTAAGACACACCTACACTTATACACAAACACACACCTACACACACACATATAGACTTTTCAGGTCAAAGACAAATGTACACAGAGCTAAAACAGCTGCAAAATATGGCTAATTGGTGCACTTTCGTGTAAGCCTGCTTTTAAAAAAAAGAAGAGACAGTGAGAGGAAAAAAGGCACTTCTTCCAGGAAAGACATTTGGGTTAGGGGAGCCAGCTGTGTCACTGTACCCTCATGTGACCTAATTAAAGCTACATCGTGCACAAACAGGAAGTACGTGTGATCACCTGTCCAAAAACAGAACCCACGTCCATGTTTCATCTACAACGAATCAAATAATTATGCAGCAGCAGTTTGGCATGAAAGAAATGCCTTTAAAAAGAAATTATTTTCATCCATCATCAGGAATTTCCTTAAGTAATTAGAAAAGCTCCTCTGAATCTTCTTGGCAAAGGTAAAACTGAGTCCATTTGAAGACCCCCCCCCCCCACCACCACCACCACCACCACCAAAAAAAACAAAAAAACAAACAAACCACCTTTTAAAGCCTGTGAAAAGCGGCTGTCACATAAATTATGCACAATCACCTGCTTAAAAGCTTCATGACAATTCAGGAGCTTCTGTTGTACAGGTACAGGTACACACACACACACACACACACACACACACACACACAATATCCCAACACACCCCTGATTGCAGGATGTTACTTTTAAAGCCATAAAATGTGGAAACAGAGACAATTGCTAAATGAATCGCTGGCTGCCTCCTGTTGTGGTAAACCGACATTATTTAGATGTCACACCTCCGCTCACATTCACTGAAAATGTAGGTTGCTTCTTACAACAGCCACAGGTCTCGCACACAAAACAGAGAACAACCACAAGGGTTCTCAGAAACGCTCACCACCTCAACACCCGCTAACTTCACAAAAAGATGGTCAAAAGGTGTGTGCGTGTATTTGTGGTGGTGAAGTGAGAGGAGCAGAGGAAAGAAGAGACTAAGAGGAGGAGAGAATTCAAAATGAGAGGAGAGGTGAGGGGAATCAGGCAGTGAAAGTAAGGGGGAGGGAGGGGGAGGGAGGGGGAGATGGAAAGAAAGGCAGACAATGAGAAAAAGGACTGAAAGATACAGATGTGACTAAAAAGAGAAGATGAGGGAGAGAGGTGGAAGAAATAGGAGGGTCTAGTCGGGGGCTTCAATGGGAAATAAGGAGAGAGAGTTTGATAAACAGTTGTAGATAATTATATTCATCTTTACTTGATGTGGGTAAATTAGGGAGAAAAGCATGACTCCAAAATGTCATAACTACCTACGCACACTTCTGGAACTCATTGTGTTTGAGAGACAGAGAGACACACCGAGAAAGACAGAGAGAGGGCGAATGTGTGCGATGAATATATTACATTATACAAAGCACCGTGTGTACGTCTTGTTTGTGTGTTACCGTGTGTTTTTGTGAGCTGCGCACATCCGTCTGTGGGGTGAAGACAGACAGGTCTCCGTTGAGGACCACATTGGCCAGTGTGTTGACCAGCGGTTGATAGTGGATGATCAGAAACACCTAGAAAACACAAAGAAAGGAATGAGTTACAATAGCACATTAAAAAAAAACATCGGGTCGACCTCCTCACAAATACAAAACATATTTTGAACAATGCAGGACGGCTTCCCGGCCTCAAAATAATTTTTGCCGCTATTGTTAGCTCTCCATAAGAAACCACACATCTGGTAGGTATAGATATATTTTGGTATAATGCTATCAATTTGACAAGTGTGTTACTTACTTGAGAGAGCAAGTAGAGAGACACCTGAGGGTTGATCTTTCGCTCTTCAGACTAAAGGAAAAAGAAAACTAGAGCTCAGTCAAAGTTACACACTAAACAGTCATTTAGAAGATGAAAGAAATAAAACTGGAGACACACAAAGCAAAGAGCTAAAACTGGTAAAGCACTTGGAGCGTAGACCTCCGCCAAGCAGCTCATTCCCCTCCTATTTGGATTTACACCGTCCACATGGTGATCTGGATCTTCATCAAAAGGTTCTAAATTGTTCTTGGTATCTTTATACACCAACCATGAAAAGTAAAAGTGAATCGGAGTTGTGCATTTTTAAACAGATTTTTGAATAAATGGGATTTTCAATGTTAAAATGTAAAAAGAATAATCCTGACCTCATTCTGGGTCACACCCAGAAGACATTTTGCATGATAGTGAATGATCAGAGCCCTTTTTGACTTGGATTATTGGTGACAGAATTGAATGCATATTTTTTAAAGATATTTTTTGAAAACGCCCCCATTATAAGTTAATGGGAAAAGCCGGAGACGTGTATCTGGATCGCTCTCAACATTTAATGGGATCTAAGTTCGACCAAGACAGAAGAGCACAGCTCTGAACCTTTTCGGTGCCAACCAAGGAGTAGACATAGAGCGGCAGGAAGAGACGGTTGAGTAGGTGGTCAGTCAAAACATCATTGAGAAATTCACAGCTGATGATGAGGATATCGTTCAGGTAGTGGAGGTGGTCCAGATGCTCTGCCACCAGGTCACTTAACTTCCCTCTGTTTTTATGTCTGGAACACAAAAAAGGTTCCAAGAGAGAAGGAAAGGATCAAAATCAAGAAACAAAACACATTCAGGTTACAAATCCTTTACAAGTCTGCCCTCTAGAGGTCACGGTGAGTAACACCAAGAAGGATTCAATGGTTCTTACTCTTCATCCGTCTGCACACACTTGTCCAGTTCGATGACATGGCTGCCGATAAACCAGACCAAGTTGCTGAAATACGGCGCCGCCGTCTTATCTCGAATGTAGTGCAGCATGTGCTGGTTGTCCACTAGAGAGAGTTGAGTTTGTTTACGAGGCTGCAGGTCTCGAGTATTCACAGACATTCACACATACTCATTTAAATATACACTTTATAACCCCCCCCCCAAAAAATTAACACAATTAGATTGTAAAACATGATTCAAGAAAAAATTAAAAACCCGACACCAAAGCCCCAAAACCACTGAAAACAAGAGCCCAATTCAGATGTTGGGTCAAATTAAGCAGGAGCAGATCAAGTCAATCTATTGTTTGTGTATGGGAATAAAGGAAGGCCTTGTGTACTATGAACCGAGACAACTGGCTAGCCCTGAAATGTATTTACTGCTTGAACAGACTATAAAATAAAGCTGTAATAGATTAATCAGATCAGACAGATGAAGCTCAGGCCTGCCTTATAAAAGAGAGGTGTTGTATCTAACACTACAGGCATTAATACTACAAATAAGAGCAGCAGATATACCAAAGCAATGAAAAATTCATTCTTGCATCTGAATTGGCGAAGTTTACAGCTCTGCCTCTTTCAACTTGCTTACGTAGTTATTCAAAGGAAAAAAATGTTAGCCGATAATACCGGTAATTTCCATTCTGCATGGGTCAAACTGACTTCTCATTCAGGGAGTGAATGACCGGCCAAACCAAACAAACGAAACACATAAAAAGAAAACTTGCGTCGTCTCAGCTTAAACCATCAGTGCATGAACTGAGAATGAAAGCAAGGGGAGATATCGATTGAATCACCACAGTGACCAAAACTATTTAAGCCCATCACCATGACAACCAGCATGAGTGGTGCTGCAGATGTCAAGTCTTTAGAAGGAGAATAAATTATTTAGATCAGCCAACTGCATGCAGGTTTTAGCATGTATGGGACTGAGTGATACAAAATGGTATACGAGAACAGGAATTTAAACAATTTGGATTTATGCAAATATAACAAATACATTCAGGAACAACAGGGCTGGTATCGACAAACACTGACAGTCTCCACACTGTTACATTTTTTAAATCAACATAGTCGCGGCGTTAAACTTCAATGACTATAATGATAAGAATTAGCCAAACCAGAAAAATACTGAATGGCTTACGACCCACTTTAAAACTAGTTTTTGAAAAGCAACTGCATCAAATATGGCTGAACGAGGTCAGAAATGTTTCTGGATACACAGCCCTGAGAAAAAGACTGAATGAATGGAACCAACTTACATGAAACTGGAGTTAGGCAGATGGGGCGTGTAGAGGGAGGAGGTAGAGGAGAGAGACAAGGAGAGGAAGAGGAGTGGTTGTTGAAGAGGAGAGGGGAGAGGGGGAAACACAGACAGGGTTAATGTGAGTTAAGGGGTGGCTGTGGACGGGTGGAGGTGGGAAGGTTCCCCACAGGCACCTCAACTAAATAAAGTGCAGACAATGGCACGTCTGGAAAAGGAGTTTAAGTCATCCTCATCATCTACGAGTTCACGTAGAACTGTACATAAAACAGATTAAAAAAACTTACACTGTTGCTGGTAAAAGTCTTTTTCTAGTTTGTCATGGATAGCAGCGCTTGAGCTAATGAATTGATAAGTGACAACAACTTTAGTAATACATTGACATACGAGTATAATTCGTTCCCGGACCGAGCTCGTAACTCAAATCTCTCACGTCAAATACATTTTCCCATATAAAATAACTGAAAACAATTTAATCCATTACGGCCGTCTAAAAACACCCAAATCAACGCTAATAATAATGGAAAAAACGTGTCTCGGAACACTGGTATGTCAAGGCACTCGTATGTTGAGGTATTACTGTATTTCAAGCATTTGATAAGTGATTGCAAATTAAAATATTTGGACATAACTCAAGTTTTCAGTGGACAAAAATCACAAGAAATGAATATATCATATTACAGCAGTGCCTCCTGACTATTCTAAGAATGGTGTAATGGGGCAGTCATACTGGACTTCGTGATAACACAATATTAGGCACCGCACCCAAGCAAAGTTAAAAGAAGTGAACTTCAACCCTGATAACTCTTGGCTTGGTTATTAAATCTATAATTAATTGTAATGTTATACATTAGTTGGCAAACAAAAGCAAGCGCAAAAAATGATTTAAATAAATAACAGGAAAGGTTCCAACGCACAGGATAAACACACACACGACAGGATCGGATGAACAAAGTCAGAATTCCACCACAGAAAATAAAGTGTTGCTGTCCTGAAACCTGGGTTGTTGTGAGTAATGACAAAATATCCATGTAGCAGTTCATTTTAAAGTACTTTTTGAAAGAATTCTAAAAACTGTGTATGCGCATGCTTTTGTGTGCGTGCGTGATTAGCATGTGCACATGTGCGTCGTGGGTTCTCACCTTTATAGACGTTGAGCGTGATGGTGCGGACTGCGATACGGACCATGCTTTCAGGGTGGTTGAAAAACTTAATGGCTTCGGTGTACAGGGCAAAGTCATTAGTGTGCTGTGTGTGGGAGACAGAGTGGGACCCAGTAAGCATGGCAAAGAACTGCACCGCCTCACTCAGGCGACAGACAAGCACGCACACAGAGAGCGAGAGAGAGAGAGAGAGAGAAGCTGGTGGGGACAGACATTCTCGGCATTGTTGCATTTTTAAGTGAGAATTGCGTGCTAAAACCTGAGCAATTTTATTTTTATATTTAATCAGCACAGCATAAAGGTTGCAGAGGTTCACCCCCAATGAATAGATTATCAGCGTGAGACATGACAGATCCAACACGTCAGCATGCTGCACTTGGTTCATCTGCCTTTGACAAACCGGTAGCTCTGCATTTTTCTGATTCTCTCCTAGAAGGCTTTTCAAACTCGAGAACAATGATCGCAATTTGTATTGTGTATTTTCTTTTACAATGAATAAACAGACCATGATATTTTTTTTTTGGCCAGATCACTGAGCCCATCCTCACCTCGTTGTAGAAGAAATGCACAGTGTGATTGTTGAGTTTGAGGGACAGGGTCTTGAGGAAGGAGATATAGTAGGCCATGATCTCCTCGTCTGAGAAGTCAAACTTGTGGACGATGATCGAGTTTACATGGTTGTTTGACAAGAGATAATCTTGAGGAGAGAAGCGAAGACAAAGGTTTGTGTTTGCTCTCCTCTCATCAGATCAGTGAGGTTGAACTATTGATTACTGAGCACAGTGCGTACACAAGTCCTGCTGACACAATACCACATGCATGTTTTAATTCCTTCACAATTGATCAAAACACAAACCATACTTACTTTGCATAGGACGGAACGCCACTGCATAAGTTAACATATCATTCGACGGGCATGTGGTTGCCAAGTAACAACAAAACTAACATTTCTAACACAACATTTTCCAGTATAATACCACGTAAAAGTATTTTTTAATCCAAGTCTGAAATCTGTCATCCAACTTGTTTGGTGACAGATTTGAATCGCATGCGCACCGCTTTAAGATCTTTATATCCTCAGCCAACTTGTCAGAGCGCTGATTGTAATACTTACACAAGGATGTCTCATGACTGATGTTTTCGAACAGAATGTTGAGAGTCTGGAGGAGCTGGACACACACGTAACGTCCTGATTTCTGACGCAGGATGTTCAGGAAGAAGGCAAACATGTTCTTCTCTAGGAAGAAACTGAACATATGCAGGTGTATATACATGCATTTATATTAGTGTACACACAAACGCATACAAGAGGATCGCAATTACTTCTTCTTGAAATATAATTATCTTCAAATCCGTCACTTTGATTCACATGGATCTTACAAATATACATACATATATGATGTAAAAACACTAACTGGCACTTACTCAAACACAGAACTGTCATTCTGGTCACCCCAGATGAGGATCTCTGTGATCGAACGGATGGTCTCAACTAGAAGGTTTCTGTTGTGATCGGTCACTGTGGTGTTTTTGGTTAGGACATGGTACATATACCTGATGTAGAGACATGAATGAAAAGAAAAAGAGCCAAAGAAAGCACATTTAGGAATACAACTGTTGAAGCCTGCCACAAGCTAGACCACATATCCAGTGTTATCTTGCCAAGCAGAAACTCGACTTATTAATTCGCCAACTAAATTTACAGCTACCTAATTTGTGTTTTTTTTTAGCTCATGACAACTCAGTTAATTACATTGCCGCTTGTTGTCGACATCGGCTGATGTTAGCGTGTATATATAATGCTAGCTACTTACTTCAAATGGTCCAAGGAGTGGATATTTTTCGTTCTCCCCTGCCCTCCAACCCAGCTTCGTGACCGGCCAAACATGGTTGTAATGTTAAAACGGTGGCTTTATGTTGCCGGGCTCGTTGTCTTTGCTCGCATTAGTATCCTTGGGTAACCATTACAGCCACTTTCCCGTCTGGATAGCCACTTAGCAAAACAGAAAGTGACAGGCAGCGATATCAGCGGCAGGGCAAGGGAGCATTACGTAAATGGTTCAAATCACGGTTCGTTTGGGAGTTGTTGTTCTTTCCCAGCTGCACTGTTTCCGATCATATATAAGTTGGGCTGGAAGAAAACTACAAAATGCACTTCCCATGTTATTAATGACGACTAAAGGTTGCGACACGTCCCCGACTGACAATCAGCAGACGAATCACAACAGGAGTGTACAAAGCGTGAGCCAATCAGCTGCCGAGGCGTCACGCGTCGCTTTGTGTTCAGGACTGTTTTGACATGGACGACAATTCTTTTTTTTAGGACATTTATCTGTAACGACATCGTCAAACTCGCGTGTTCGTGAGCATTCCAGTGTGAGTCTTGTACAAATGTTAGCGTTTTCCTCTACTCGCATTCGGTGTTGCGGTTTTTAGCGTCCGTTTGAGTATACATGGCGTGAAATCCCGCAAGCCGACGTCAGGAACGCGTTGAGCTGGCGAACTCGATCCGTGCGATATAATTAGCCATGAACAGTGCGACCTCGTGTCCGCATGTCTTTCCTCGTTTCCTTTTGATAAGCGCGGTTAAACTGTCGTTGGAGGAACCCAGACTTTAAAAACGAAGCTGCCCCCCATCACTGCTTCCACGTCGGGACGCGATGGACGCCCCCGGTTCCTTTTCCACCAAAGGATTTCTAGATTTTTAGCACCAGCCAACCAGATCACACGAAAAACACGGATCCAGATATTTATTCCTCTTCTTTCTTTTCTTTTTTCTTTTTGTCTATGACACATCCGGTTTATGCCCATCTAGATTCGGTTGAATCGCTGTTGGACGAACTCCCATATATGTTTTATCTGGGCCTGTTCTTTGTGAACGTCCTGATCCTCTACTATGCCTTTCTGATGGAGTACATCGTACTGAATGTAGGGATAGTATTTCTGCCCGAGGACATGGACCAGGCACTGGTGGACCTCGGGGTGCTATCCGACCCCGCGTCTGTCCCGTACGACACGGACACGGAGCTGGACGTCTTCGAGGGGTATCTTGAGTGACATGGCAGTCCTGGAGGATGACGGTGAAAGTCAAGGTGTGGTGGTGACGATGGGGCGAATTGGGACAATCCCTGCTGCTCACGTGGAGAAAAATGTCTCGACATGGATGATCTTGCTTCCATTTTTCCACGAACAGATCAGAGACGAGGTAAGTAGAGTTCACATAATAGTCCTGAACTAAGATTTATTATTCATGTCAATCTATTCTACCCATTTTTACCAGTAAAAGTCACATTCTTACATCGTTAATGAAGCAGTAGATCAGCCAGCATGAAGAAACACTTTGATTGTGAGGATTGCTTTTGAACGGTGTAACATTTGTGTCACCGGTCTTCAGGGTCTCTCCGCTAACCTGAGGAAGAGGACTGTGATCAGCGACTCATTGGTGGTTAAAGTCCGCTGCACCCGATCAGCGGCCAGTCAGCCCGCTGCATTCTGGAAGCCGTTGACTCTTTGTCAGGAACTACGAGTTTTACGCTGGCATGCGTCTCCTGCGCTCTGGACTGAATATAACACAAGGAGACTTGGATGTGCTGGAGGTGAAAGAAAGCGATGCTGAATGAATGCTCTGCACCCAATACGGTTTGTCTGCCTCAGCGATTCACGCATTCTCAGGATCACTCGGAGCGTCGGCGATGACACGATGCCCTCGCTGGAAACAGGCTGTGGAACTACAGGAGAGACGGCGGGCATGGAGAGCCTGAATCGTGCTTTTATTAGCCAGCAGCGCCACACTCTGAGGAGAGTTATTTCTTTGATGTGCTACATCTTCTGTTGGTCTGCGTCACACATGTGTTTGCAGATCACGTGCAGCGTCTCCCTGCATGTTAACAGTAAATACCCTTGTGTTGACAGCTGTCCTCACAGCTGGCCTAACTCTCAAGCTTCTATCAGTATTTGTGTCAAAGGGTGAAACGTCGCGAAGCACAACCTCAACAGACATTTCACTTGTTTGTCCTCTCTGTTGCTGACATGTTTGCTTTTATAATGTTTCAGAAGGGCCTCAGAGAAAAGTCTTGAAATATCACATGACATCAATTTTCTTTTTCTCCCCAAAGAAATTAGCAGTCAACCGTGTTTTTAATGGCACTGTCTTTAGTTTATTTTGTGTATCATTCTTAAAATGTTCATTCATGGAAGCAATAATGAACTGGAGGAGGTGTTTTAGTATTTAAATGAAGATCATCCAGAGAATCAGATAGTTGTGGCATCTGTTTGGTTGTGGGTGCATGTAAGAAACGCCCTCGTGGCAGCGATAAAGGGAGAATTCACTTGCCTTATTAGATATTTGTAATCCTTGAAAGTACTGTGCATAATGTAGAATAGCTATTAAATTAAACATTGATTTTTGAAGCGATACAGCACCAATATTTTCTCATAGCATCCAAGAGTACATCTGCCACAGTTGTGCAGATTTATCATTGCCATGTGGTTGCTTTCCACTAGATATCACACACAAAAACATTTCATGACGAATCATCATGCACACGTAAGACTCGAAAACCAGCTTTCCCCTGAAGCTCGATGCCTGTCTTCCCTTCAGTCTGCTGGCGACCTTTCACCCCAAAGTTTCATTTTGGGTGTGGTAGAAATGAACTTTTTTTTTTTTACCCATTAATTAATATGTTTAACATTGGAATCTGACCAAAAAGTCATAGGATGAAAACCAGACAAATACTTCTGTGAATGAACTGTAATGAATATTTAAGATACTCGAGTGAAACGTTTAAGGCTGATGTACCCTGCAGACTTCAACATGCCACAGTAGTGTGGATCACAGGAGTTTTACTTCAAATCTGTATTTAATAAACTTTAATCAAAAGTCACGATTATGTCTCTTATTTCCAAATGTTATTGCGTGCATCTGTTGATGACGTGGACGTGGGTGTGTGAATGCACATCTCCGATGTCACTTCCCATTTTGTCCACGAGAGGCCTCCAGCGCAGCAGATACCAGCACTTCTTGAAACAGTGGTGCTCGCTGGAGAAGCCGGATCCCACATGCTTAGTGTATGGTGCTATGTTCTGCCTATATGAGTACGGTATAGTAAATACAATAAAAAAAAATGTGCAGACAGTTCTGTCATACTTCCAAAAATATTCTGATTTTCTGTGAAAAGAAATTCCTGAGCTTTGTCACTGATTTTTGAATTCCTCGTTTTCTCAGATGAAAACATTCATCATTCCACATGTTCCCACTATCTTCAACATTTCTAATATCATTCAACAAACTGTAACGACTCATTTATAGTTTCCAAATGCCACAGTAAATCGACCTTCTCCACTTCACCCTGTCCTTTGCATCGTCCTCCTCAACACCAGCTACTCTCATGTCCTCCCTCACTACGTCCATGTCTCTTCTCCTGGGTCGACCTCTAGCCCTGTTCCCTGGCAGTTCCATCCTCAGCATCCTTCTACCGATATAGTCCCTGTCTCTCCTCTGGACTTGTCTAAACCATCATAGTCTGTTCTCTCTGACCTGACCTTTTTTATTTCATTTGTTGGTTTGCGCTGATAAACGTGGGAGATATGGGTTGTAGCTAAATCTATTGATTTCACATTTATTTTGTTTCAGATCTCCCCTCGACTGATTTAGTGTCTCTCTTCCTTTACTTTGTGGCATTAAAGACAGATTCTTAAAATAAAGTTTTTCCGCTCGGTCTTTACGATGTGGGATTGTTTCAATTAAATTTATGAAATCACTTTGAGAGTCCGACTACCTTCCTCCTGGGGACGTGACTCACACTTTTCGTCCAAACCAAGAAAAACGTCCTGCTCAAAGTCACCAAGAATGCCAAAATAAGAGGAAGTGTAGCCTCACTCGGTTTGTCAGTCAAATGTGAACTGTAAGAAAGAGGTAGTGAAATAAAAAACATGCTATAAAACCAACCATCCACAGTTCCATACACCTTGGCACTGTTAAATGTCAGTCTGTCAAAAAAAAAGGCATATGAAAGCTGCTTGGAATAAAAAAACACAAAGAAGAAAATGCATAAATGGTGCAAAGACAGATAAAAACAAACAAACAGCATTAGTTGATTTTCCTTTGTAGGGTCATGGGGTTCTGGATCCTATTCCAGCTGACCTCCTTCACCTATAGTGTATGTTTCTGGATTGGCGGAACAGGAATCTTCTTGCTGTGAGGCGACATCAGCCATCAGCACAGCTAGTGCACATTTGCCTCTCAAATCAAGTGTAATCTTTTCACATTTCCCCCCCAGTTTGTTCTGTTTTATCTGCTTTCAGTCCTTCGAGCAGACATGCTTCAGAAAACGTGTAAACGTGTGCATAAGATCAACAGGATGAAGGAAACCCCCCAGAGCCTTCAAGCACAGAGGCTGTGAACGGGTCTAATGACAAAGGATGCGGTTGTCCTGCTGGTGAAGTCTCTCAAACACTCCATACGGAATGCACTGGTTCCACATCCTGAGATGAGATGTAAATGAATAGAGGAAACAAAATGGGGAAAATGTCAAACTGGAGTCGGAAATGAGATGAACACACGTTCCTTTTGTATTTGGAGCAAATAAAGAGTGGCTTAAAAAAAAAGAAGAAGCTGGATGGGGATATGGTGCTGATCACACAGAAGCAAGCTCACCTCAAGGCCTTCATTTTCTTACAGCCTCTCAGACTCACTCCGAGGCTCTGAGCACCAACATCTGTCAGCTTGTTATACTTCACACTGTCAGACCAAAGGACCGAAGAGCTCAGCATTAATGTTTCACTGATGGAGGCAGCATTTGTGAAAACTGATCGAATAGTTAGATATATTATATATTTATAGTTATGTTATGTTTATTGCGTGCGTGTGTGTGTGTGTGTGTGTGCATAGTCTTACTCCAGTTCAGTGAGGGAAGCCATGTGTGGAAGGACAGCTGCTAAACTCTCTGCCCCTTCATCAGAAATCATGTTACTGTAAAGACTGGATAAAAGAAACAAAGCGGGAGAAAAGGAAATGAAAGTGAACAGTGTGTGTCCCTTTCGGGTGTGTTGTGTGTGTCTACAGTCGGAGTTTACCTTAAACAGTGCAGTTTGGGTAGTTCCCTCAGCATGGCTGCAACTTTCTTCACCCCATGGTCCCCAATACAATTCTGTGACAGACTGGAAAACAGGAAATTCCTGGTTTTACAAACGCTGCTTATTAAACACATTTCACTATATTAGAAAGTAGAATTAGTAAAGAAAAAAAGGAAAAAGTACAAATAGTATGGTGGGATTCAGTTTGTTGCTGTGAGAAATATCAACTGTCACCTCACCCAAGCGGGAGATGATGCCGACAGAGGAGAATGTTTCTACTCACTTGAGGACCTCCAGGAAACCAAGTGAAACCAGAACGTTAGCCAGTTCCACTGCGCCGTTGTCCCCGATCTTACTGTTCTCCAGACTGACAGAGGAGAGAGACAGTGGACCACAGACAGACAGTCAAGTACAAACAGAGACAGAACAGAGACATCAAGAGGCAAAGGTGTCTCCATTTACTCTAAGTGACGTAGGTTATGTAGACCCGGCAGGAGCTCCCATAGCTTGGGAAGAGCAAGGGGACCCCTCTCTGGACCGAGCCTAAGATAAGACCATGATGTCATCATCATCATCATCATCATCATTATAATCATCATCATCATCATCATCAGCAGCAGCAGCAGCACGTTACTCACTCAAACTCCAGCATGTGCAGCTCTTTGATGGCAGGCACTCCTTCTGCCAAGAAGGAATCTGATTGGCTGGAAGTAAAGGTACACACTTCAGCAACAAATTGCATTGGTATGTGTGTGTGTGTGTGTGTGTGTGTTACCTGTATGGCAGCCTCTTTTGCAGATGTATGTTCACCAGCTTTGCCAGGTGCTCTACGTGACACACCTGTGTGGCTTTCAGAGGGTGAATCTTGAATTTGGACAGGGCCTTTTTGCAGAGCTCCTCTTCACCACTTTGATCCAGCCGTTCCCACAGGCTGATGACATCAGCAATGCAAGCTCTGGATTGACAGCCAGACAGTTAAGTATAGAACAGCTGAAACAGTTCAGAACAATAGGCTTAAATTGTTTAAAGCAAATATAATTCTACCTTTACTGCCTGCTGCAGTCTCACGATCATTTAACCATTATAGCGCCTCGTGTGCCGTGGACTGATCTGTACCTGTATGTGTTGATGCTGTCGAGTCCCAACAGAGCCCTCAGCCCAGAGATCTGTATCCCAGAATCTTCCAGGTCCAAAAAAAAGCTTCGACTTTGAGCTTCATTCCCTTGGAGAAGATTCTGCACAGCGAAGACGTCTGCTGGGTTGAGTGGGACTCCATGAAACGTCAGGACTTCTGGAAATGTCTTCCCCAGTTGAGCAAATAGCTTCACCCTGCCACTGTCGGCGCTTCCATCGCAATGCGTGGGAAATGCCTCGTAAATGTAGTGACATGCCTGCAGGACCTGGACGGGGCTCAGGTCACCATACGAAAGCTCTTTGAGGAACTCTGCTACCGTGGCTTGCCTGCTGACCGCAGTCTCTGAGTATGAATGAAGCCCCTGCAATTCTGTCCAGTCCTGGAACAGAATCCCAACTGCAAATCTCTGCGTGAGCTCAAGCTCCACCCTTTGAGGGTGTCGGCGTCCTCTAGTGCCTGACTGGAAAGCAAGAATCTGGAGGAAGGTACGTTCTGATACGATCCTGGGCACAGAAAGTGAGAAAAAGTTCAGAAAATCCCTAGAGTGACGGGCATTGAGGGATTCCCTCTGCCAGTCAATCAATCAATCAATCAATCACTTCTCATTTAATCAGTTTAACCATTTAGCCAAAAAGACTTTCATGAATACAGAGACGTTTACCTGGACAGAGACAAATGAACCCCTGCAAGGTAACTCTGAAGGAAAGGGTTGGCCCACAGCAGGATGAGGTCATCATCGCTACCAAGGGAACCACTCGAGGGAACCTTCCTTGTCCTCGTGCGGTAAGAGTAGAAGAGGCCCGTCCTGTGGCCAAACCCATTGAGTTGATCGGATATGATCCATCCAGTGGACAGAATTGAGGAGTTTGCTTTTACCCCCTGCCAGGCCAAATAACACAGCTGGGATAGCATCTCTCTCTCGCCCACCTCGGATTCCTCTTCTTTCTTTCTTCTCGTCCTCCTTGCTCTTTGCTTGCGTCCCCGTGGTCTGGACTTTGTCCGGGCATTTTTCCGACATCTTTTCGCTGGTGATCTAATTGGGATCTGCTGTTTTTGCACTAACTTTCCCATTTGAGGACCAGCCTGTGAGTAAGCGGTGTTTCTGCCCCTTTCCAGTTTCAGACAAAGCACTCGATGACACAGCCCCGTCAAAGTTTTCGGCAGGCTGTGTGAGCCATCGGACTCTTCCAAAACCAAGAAGACCAATCGGCATAGGCCGGGATTCCAGCAGAGGAGATGCAGGTAGCTGCTGTTTTTTAAGTGCTCCGACGCCGACGCTCTGAGGGCAGGAGTGGTGAAGTACTGGGACAAATATGTCCCTATATCTGCGAGGGTAAAGCCACACAACTCCAAAAAGCTGTCTGCCCGTCGGAGTAGCTGGCTAGCGCTGCCTCTGGGTCGGCTGGAGAGTAGCAGCGTGCAGCCTGGAAGGAGGACTCTCTGAAGGATGGCGGAGTATAACTGCCTTATAGTGTACGTCCGTGCGCTACTGTCTCTTTGCAGCGATGGTATCAAGTCTTTTTCTTGAATCTGGAGTAGCGTTTCATATTCACGTAAGCTATCAAACCCATCAAATATAACGAGCACTCGCTTTGGGGTGGCAGCGATTTGAGTGGACACTGCATTCGGGTTGAAGCAGGGCGGGGCAAAAGACGAGAGATCCAATAGGAGGCTCTGAAGGCTAAAGATCGGCTCTGTCAGCGTCAGCGCTTTGCTATCTAATACAAAGACAAAGTCAAAGTTTGGAACGCAGTCTCGGGACCAGTCGTAGCACAGCTTCTTGATCAGAGTGGTTTTTCCCATAGCAGCAGCGCCGAGCAACAAGATGCAGCGTTTGGGCTTGTCTCCGTTGGAGTGTTCAAAGATCTGAATGCACAAATGTAAGTTGAAGTCAGTTATTTCATCAATCGTATATAAACTGAATGATTAGGATTCTGAATGAGTCAAAAGGTTGCGTCGTGTTCAAATGGCACATTAATAGGTGAATTTCCTATCCATTAAAAGTCTCACCTGACTCACACTTAACCTGTTTTTTTGTCGATCAGTGTCTCCCGCAATGAATGAATCCAGTGATTTGTTTTTGTTTTTCCCGCTGCCAAAAATCTCTCGTCGGCATAAATGTGCATCCACATAATGAGAAACGAGATTAATCCCTGCTTCAATGTCCTGGCAGGTTTGATTCATGTGTTCCTTTGCTTTTTGAATGTAGTCCTTCACAGCCTCTGGAAATCACACACAGCTCGACGGTAAACTTTATTTCCTGATTACAGGATTCTTACAGCCAGAAAAATCAATGCAATAGAGGAGAGGAGTGAAAGTATATGGCAACTTACGTGGCCTATTGGGAACAATGGGAAACTGAGGAAAAGATTCCTTACATGTGGATATGTCTGAAAATCAAATTCCATGATTTGTGTCATTGTAATTATTCTGCAGAGTAATTGAAGTAGAAGCAGAAAGAAGCAAACATCATAATTACCATTGCTTGGAGAGAGTGGTGAGGCTGGAGGGAAAGAAACAGCTTTGCTCGTTGTGTCTGAAAGGGATGCCGGTGGGGATGAACTCATCTGGACCGGAGCTGCAGCCCCGCCCACTACAAACGCAAGAAAAGAAGAATGAAGCGCATTCACATCCACAGCAGTATCGGTCGTCATCTTTGCTGTTCAAACAATGCTCTGCTATTTTGATCTCTGCATACATGAGATAGAGTCAGCAGACACGCACACACTAGTTCCCAAAATCAAGTGTTTCATCATCACCTGGGGAGAGCGGCGGCATTTGATGTCTGCAGAGCGGGGCGACAGCAGGAACTACATCGGAAAGAGGGATTAGAGAGCGGGCACTTGTAAAGACGCATTTGCACCATAAACACATACAAGAGGGAACAAGGCAAGCTGGTTTGTGTAAATATTTTGTACAGAAAGTGTTTCATAAAGTACACGCAACACATGAAATAATAAAGGAGCAATTAAATATGCATTTAACGCAAGCATTTCAAGGGTTTACTATCATGTGCACAGCAATCCCAATCGCCAGTGAATATTTTCAGGGCAATTAGAACTTTGTAGAAGTTGAACGGCATAACCTTCTCGAACAGGGTGTTTTAAAGAGCTATTACTTATTGAAGTGGTGCAACTAAAAGCAGGAGTAAACCTGGATATGGGTAATCGACTTACCTAATATGTAGGTGGGTGGAGGAGCTACGTTGGGGAGAGAAAATGTAATAGTCGGTTGAGAGAGCTGCAGGTTTCCTGGAGCGTCTGGGGTGGCGATAAGCTGAATGGAGGGATGAAGGTGAACAATTCTTGGTGGATCGGTGGAGAGGCCTGCCATTCCTGCTGGACTGAGCGCTGATCCTGGGTCAGTGCCTTAAGAACAAGCAATGACAACATCCACGTTGTGTTCTGAGCTGCATAACGCACACGATGTTAGCATTTTACCACGTACTGTATTATTCAGATTTATTTGATATGTTATTAAGATGCAGCAACACTGAAGACTTTCATGACGGCGATTTGAATGAGTGATTTAAATCTTTGGGATGATTTTTTATTATTTTATTAAAATAAAAAGAGTCCTTAATAATACATTTACAGCAGGAACACTGGCAACTTACCAGTGATCCCATATTTCTTTGGTTCCTCTTTAGTTTCTGGTTGGCCTGCAAAAGTTAATTACCTTGAATATAAATGCGTAAGGTAAAAGACAGAGTAGATAGTTTGACAACCAACTAGCAGTCAAGGCTGTTTTTATCCAGTCAACCAACCTGATCTTCAGTGTTATACCTGAACCTTGAGTTTGGTCAACTTTTAAACTTCGCTAGCCTTAAATGATGGGAACTGTTAAATAGGATTTTAAGCCACAGTGTCACAAAAACCAAGTAAAATGTCGATCACCTGCTGGTCTTTGCCTTTTAGGCCAGGATGGCGTGCTGTCGCCATTGAACTGCAGCGAGCAGGGATCTGGAGAGGGAATACATCAACAGAAAGTGTGAACCTGCTGCACAAGAATTCATTTAAGAGTACAGAATATTGAAGCTTTATTCCTAAAATTAAGTATGCACTGCTGAGCTGCAGATTATAGGCAGTTTGGTAGATTATATCACCTCTGGGTCTCTTCCCACTGGTATTAGCTCTTCCTGTCGTTTGGTCCGTTTGCGCTGCTGGCAAAGACGTTTCCCCTGTAGTGCACCAAAAAGGAAGTAAAGGAATCAGTCAAGCAGCTACTGACACACTAACCACAAACGACTGGCGTGATCATTCACTTCATTTTCAAACGTCGTGCGTCTCTCACCAGCTTGAGGAATTAAAAAAGGAAGAGGTTACGGGGTAAATCTATAGAGCAACTGTCCTGAGATGTCAAAGTTAGACATCGTCTTTGTGCTTTGTAGACACCCGTTTACTTCTTTGTAGACCGCACTGCTCTGTTTGTGAATATAATGGGACTATTGCACTTTACCTGTGCATTTTGAGCAATTATGCGGAATCCTATATCTCAGTTGACTGGGATCGGTTGGGAGTCGCCAGCCTCATCTCAGGGCCGAGAATAATTCAAAAACCACCACATAGCATCAAAAAGCACATGTTTGTCTTGGTGGGGTGATAGATAGAGAGAATTACGCAGTAGATTGACCGTTGTCGTCTTGTACTACAGAATCATAGCACTCAAATAAATGATGAAGATGTTTGCAGAGGTTTGGTTCAAACTTACCTGCTATGTTCTCCAGGTACCCTTCAGGAAAGCATTCAGAAAAGTAATCTAAAACACAAATAATTAGCATGATTAGACAAAACATGAACAGGAATGAACTTCGCTGACTAAATCTGCATGTTTTCTCGCCATGTTATTAAGTTATTATTAAGTTTCTAAAAGACGACAACAAACTCGGACCCTCTAATAGAGTCTTATTTATTATCTTCCATATATTTGCACATGGTATGTTCAGATATGAGACTAAAAGCACGAGGATAAATAAACAGAATAAAATGACGATCCTTACTGCGGCTACTGAGATCTTCCTCACAACTCAACAATGAATCGCCTAAATCTGTGCCGAGGCAAGCTGTGAGCGAGAATTGGACAATAGATTGATCCTTTTAGTCTGACACATAAATATTTGAATTTGTGCATTGTCACATACGACACGCTATAAATCATGACTATTGCAGAGGATTAGCTGCAGCTTACCCGCTATTTTCTCCAGGTATTCCTCATCAAAATCATCCAAAAAAAAATCTAAAAGACACATAAAGAGCATTATTCAACAAAACATCTGCAAAATCTAAGATATGATAGTTTAAAGCAACAAAATTGTATGGGCATGTACCAAAACGCGATCGGTCAGCAGTGCAAAAATTTCATGGATCCAGAAGATTCACACGTGTGGCTCCTTAAATCTGATATGACCTAATGTAACCTGTGTGTGAAAAGGTGAATACTGACAGGAAATGTCCTACATAAGCCCCGTTAAGTAATGTTACAGTAACATTCCTGAATTATCATTACATTCTGGAAAAATACATTCAATTAAAATGCAGTCAACGTGACATATCTTTACAGAATTTTACTGATACAATGGTTTCCGGAATTGTGCTTTAAATTTGCAAGAAAACACTATGAAGCATTTATTTATTTCTAGGGATTAATGTTGTTTTAAAATCCAGTAAAATGTGAAAAAAAATAACACGCGGGGAGCATGAACCTCCGCCAAGCAGCTCATTCCCCTCACAATTAGATTTACACCATCCACATGGTGATCCGGATCACTATTAATAAAGGTTTATACAGTACATTGTTTTTGGTATCTTTATACACCAAACATGAAGAAATAAAAGTGAATCAGAGTTATTTGTAACTGATCTTTTAATCTATAAATATGAGTTTGAATGTTTCCTGAACTCTGTCTTCTGGATCAGAGCCAGCCAGAAGACAATTTTCATGATGGTGCATATCGGACCCCTTCATGACTGTGATTTTTGGTGAGTGAATTGAATGCATATTTTACAAGATATTATTATTATTATTATTATTATTAATTATTATTATTCCACCTTTCTTGAAATACTGACCTGGTAGATCTCCCAAGTCTGGGCTGATATATGGATCCTGATCCAGCTCCTGCATCTCGGCACCTGCTAACACACACACACCCACACACACACGCACACACACACACAACTCCCCTTTGAGCCAACATCAGGTTTTTACTCATTACTTATCATCATTCCAAGACAATACTACAGTCAAACTTGCTTGATTTGCATACCCTATACCGAACAAGTTGACATGAATCATTTGTGAAACCAAAGCTAATGACAAACATTCGCATACTGTATTTTTAGAACTGTGTTCTACTCGTTTCTGGTATTATGGCCTCATGTATTTTAAGTACCTGCCAGTTTCCAGGTATGACCTAATGGAAGTGCATGCTGGCATTGTCTATGTGTCATGTATTCATCAAGAAGAAAAGGAATTCTATTTACAGTAACTGCTGTATAACAGCCTCAAGACATCTTTCCAATTCACTGCTTTGCCACTCCCTCTCTTCACTAGTAGTCTTTCTGGAACGCCCTCAGATGCTCTCTCAAGCCGACAACCACAATGGAACCAGCTCACCGAGATCTTTGTATGTTAGATCCACTCTATAATTTAATGGGTTCTTTTTGGCCCATTCAATCAAGTTTCATAAAAATTGGACCAGTAGTTTTTATGTTATTCTGCTGGCACCATATTTAAATATATAACATATTTGGTAGCAATAAAAATCCTAATTTACATAATGTTAGGTGTGTTACATGCTTTGATTGGGCAGGCTAAAGATCTATTTAGTGGTGGCCATTTAAAAATTAACATCCACACTAGAATGCCATTCAGTAGAAGGCATACCCCCCACCAAGGCCCAACTGTCTCCTTTAATTTAGTGAGCCTTCTTCCAAAATCAAATCCATAGCCCTGCAACCACCATGTAAGGATTTAACAGCTGATCACTTAAGTCTGACGGACCAAATTTAACACAGTAATAGATACGATCCCTCTAAATTAGCATGATTTATTTAGTTTTGCATGAAATACATTAGTCATTCCCTGAGAAATTAAAGAAAATGTAATCAAATTGTTGCTTTTTAGCAGTTTGATTAAAAAAAAATTGCAAAGCCACACCATATTGCAAAAGTAGCAGTTAGGGATTATAGACAATTATACAATATTGAGACCAGGGATGCATGAACGGAGGACAGGAACCAATGGACGAGGGAAAGAATGAAGGAAGTAAGAGTTGAAATTAACTTTGACAGACTTGTTGTCCTACTGGGACTATCATGAAATTATTTGATTCATTTGGATTTTTTTGTGTTACTGTATGTGTTATAAAAATATTGTCCTATTAAAAGTGAAACGAAAGCTTAATATGACACAATGGCTAAATCAGGAATTCAGACACAGAACAAAGGATGATGAAGATTCATTCATTTTCTACTGCTTTTTCCCACTTTGTGAGTCACGGGAGTAGCTGGAACTTATCCTAGCTTGCTGTGGGCCAGAGGCGGATGCACCGCCAGCGCATCATAGGGCTTTGTTTTTGTTTTTTTTTGCAAATTTTGAAACCTTAATAGTATTTTACTGCTTTGATGTCATGAAGTGACATACTTTAAAATACAATGAATGCTGGGAAAAAAAATAATACATGATTCTGCACTCAAGGAGTGTGCCATTATTTACAGAAATGTAGTGTAAACTGTAAACTATAAAGACAATCAGAGATTGCAGACCCTCGCCTCAAAAAGACTATTCGATCTTGTGAGACAGTAAACAGGGCTTCCGGATCAGAGGGGCCAAACCTGCTCTAGCTTGCTGCTCCGGAACGTACTACAAGACTCCTTCTGGACTCTTTTTCCCATCATGCCATTCGTGTCCCTCCCTCTTAAAGTGGCAGTTTACAGCACAGGCACAATTCCAGATGTAAAAATAATTCTAGAATCTGGATCCAGATCCGGATCAACGCCATTCTCGGGGAGGACCGAGCCACGGACAGAACCTTGCTTCTGTAAAAATTTCAAGTCGATTGGGTTACTAGTTTTTGAGTTATGCGCTCGGACAGACAAACAAACAGACAAACAGACAAACAGACAGACAAACGCACCCAATTGCAATACCCTCGCTTCCGCTTCGGCGAGGGTAACAACAAAGCATCATGGAACAGTGAGAAAAACAAGTGTGGGAATGAAAATGTCGAAATGAAAGAGACACACCTTTGCCACAGATGTCCAGAACCGAATTGACAGGATAACCTCCGGTAACACAGATCGCTCAGGAAGCGGTCGGTGCAGTAAAGTCCCATCAACTGCAACCAGCCTCAGCTGCCGGAGTGCAATGGTATGATCCCAACCGGCTCTCACATCAAGTTCTCCTTTTTCATTTACTTATTCTAACCACCCCTCCAGACATGCAAATCTGTGCCAGATGCCACAGAAAAAGTGAAAATAACTTCCTGGCACAAAAATCGCCATTGTATACAAATTCCTATATACAAATTACCGTATTTTTTGGATTATACGTCGCTCCGGATTGTAGGTCGCACCAGCCAAAAAATGCATAATTAAGAAGAAAAAAACATATATAGGTCGCACTGGAGGATAAGTCGCATTTTTGGGGAAAATTTATTTGATAAAATCCAACACCAAACAACATATAGCACAAAGAACATGCTAACAAGTTTACCAAAATATCAGGTTTTACTCCGAATCACGAAATCCAAGGAAATCTTCATCCTCGGTGTCACTTTTGAACAACTCCCCCAACTCGGCAGGTAGACAAGACGCCGCTTCCTCTTCTACGTCGCTTACATCAGACTCGTCGTCAGTTGCAGTTCCAATTATTCCAGCCTTTCTGAATCCCGACAGGATGGTTGCGGTTGTCACTGAAGCCCATGCTTTGTCGATCCATTCAATGACTTCCAGGAAAGTTGCATGGCGCATTCTCCCGGTTGCCGTGAAGCTGTGCTCTCCATCCGTCATCCACTGCTCCCACAGGTTACGCAAAACTGACTTAAAGCTCCTATTCACGGAGATATCAAGTGGCTGGAGTATTTTGGTTAAGCCTCCAGGGATGATGGCAGGTATGGAGTTGAAAACTTTTAATTTATTTTTTAACTGTGGTGTGATGTGCGCTCTCATGCTATCCATCACAAGCAGAGCTTTGCGTGCTCTAAAGAAGCCATCCGGTCGCTTATTGTAGCACTTTGTAAGCCACAAGTTCATCATTTCTTGATCAATCCACCCTTTCGCGTTCACGGCGACTTCAACTGAGGAGGATTGGATTTTTGGCATGGTTTTTCGTTTGAAAATGACCATCGGTGGCAGTTTTGATCCGTCTCCACAACATGCCAGCACCACTGTGAAGTGTGATCTCTCATGACCAGTTGTAACGATATTCACACTTTTTTGCCCTTTCTCTGCAACACTTCGGCCCATGGGGATGTCAAAAGTGAGGGGGACCTCGTCCATGTTAATAATATGATCCGGTGTCCCGTTGTGATCACTTACATGCTTTTCAATGAACGCGCGGAAACTGTCAACCTTGGCTTGGAAGTCCGCTGGCAGTTTTTGGGACAGTGTCGTCCTTGCTCTGATAGAGAGGCGTTTGCGTTGCATGAAGCGGTAACACCAAGGAGGTCCTCCCGCAAAGCCGTTTATATTCACCTCCTTGGCAACCACCTGGGCGTGGAGACGCAACTGCACCGTTGACAAACCTCTCCCAGCAGCACGTTGTTCAAGCACCCATGCGTGAACTCGTTCCTCCAACTGCGGCCACCTAGCTTGTCGCCCGCGATTAGCTTTCTTTGTTTTCTTCATTTCAGTAAGCGTAACCTCCGCTTTTCGCCAGTCCCTTACAAGTTTTTCGCTCACTCCAAACTTTCTTTCTGCTGCTCGATTGCCGTTTTCGGCTCCATATTTCACTATCTGAAGCTTGTAAGCCGCGGAATATGACTTTCTTTTCGGCGCCATTTTCATTCAGCCCTTCTAATTTGTGTTTTTAGATAACAGGTGTGACAGATAACTCTGTGACCCGTCAGAATCTGTCGCGGTTTCTGGAGGTTCAGAGTTCCCTGTAACACCTGTTATAGAAATGTGTAGGTTACTGTCTCTGCGCTCACAGATTTTGTAAAAAAAAAGCATATATAAGTCGCTCCGATTTATAAGTCGCACCCCCGACCAAACTATGAAAAAAACCGCGACTTATAATCCGGAAAATACGGTATATATTGTAAGATGATTCGGATAACCTCTTTTTGTTGTAATTATTATTAACATTATTTTTTATTATTATTATTGCTGTCCTTTTGTGTCCAATTCTATCACAATTTTTCTGCAGTGCATTTCATTCTCCTTGTATCATTTGTTTTTACAAAAAATATTTCTAATACATTGTCACACAAGAAAACATGAAGTGGAAAGTACCTACCAATTTTGGCATTAGCAGGATGACAACTGCCTGGCATACCATTCACACCCTCTCATACCATTAATGTTCATGAGTTTACCAGTGAAAATATGTCAAACCTGTTTTAGGTTAGAGAGATTGCATACACACCCAGACACACACAATCAAAAATGGGAAACATCTACCGGTAAACAGGTTGAGTTAGGTGACGACAGGAATGAAGCTCAGTAAAAGTACCTTTTACTGAGGTACTCTTAGTACTTCTGCTTTCAAGTGCAAATCTGAGGTAACTGTATGCACTATACAGGAGTTGTTTCTTTGCTTGCTACTTTCCCCCCAACATTTTACAGATAATTTGTGGAATATATTGAGATTTACTGTATTTTTTTTTTATCTCTACATTTATTTCACATATTAAAATATTGTACATGTTAAGATTTAACCTACGGTATATAAAGTGAGAGAAATGATTCAATATATGGCTTGCACTATATATTATAAATTAAACTACCAAATGGAATAGGGAAGTTAAAAGGAAGAGAGGGTTGTGTTCCGGGAATGCTGGTGGTGTAGAGTGGCAAGGTGCGATGGAGGAGTGTCCCCATTAAAGGACACGGATACAGATGTCCAACTTAAGGTCGTTTTATTTGGCTGTGGTCTGTAATAACACAGTAACAGACATAATTATCAACAAAACTCAACGGTTAGAACAAAGGACTGTATTTATAACTCGGCGACACTAGCATGCACAGCTAAACGAGCACACATTAACACAATGTGCACATTCAACTTCTAATAAATAGCTGTAATTACACTAATCTTCCGGCATGTACGCACAGCGCTGAACTGAAGGAAGTAAACGTTATCTGTTAAGACAGACAAGCCACGGTAAAAGGGCATTGTTCCGTGTGTGGAAAGTGAAACTATTTCCAGCTCCGACGCTGCACACGGAGATATGGTGCATTCAAAGGCGTCGGAGAACTATGGTGCGTTCACGAACGTGGGATATGTGACGATTTATGTCAGAAATGAACAATTGTCGACTGAAATAATATGGGCTTTCTAACAGAAGTGCAACAGAAAAAGTATTCAGAGTATCGTCATCATTGCAATTCAATATAGCAATAAATAAATAAATCATTCAAATGAATGCAAACATGAGTAATGACGACCATGATATCAAGCTTAGTATGTCATTTTTATACATTGAAAACTTTATGAACCTTTTGTTTTGATGCTTCAATATTTGAGTGAAATGCAGAACTTTCACGCTGTGCTGTTAACACTTCTAAATGAGGATGTGAACAGTGAATACTTCTCCTTCCAGCCTCCATCCCATTTATTTTTCTGCCTGTCTGTCTGGCAGAACTCTAAATGAAACTGAAAGTAACCCTGCCTCGTTTTGCATTAACCAAGGCAGGTGGAAACAACCTAAAATGGAAAACACCTGAAATTCTGACTGAAAAAAGTGTTTCTGTACTAAAAACCATACAACCGCCATTAATCAAGCTTTTAGCAGCATTCCCAGAACGCCGGTCTGGTCACGGAAATGAGAACAGATGGAGATGCAGAGGTGTTGAGCAACAGACAAAACACAGACGTGACATAATTAAATGAAAACTGACCCCAGTGTGAATCCATCCTCTCCTTGTCTGTCGTACTGCAATCGACCTTTGAGCCCTGCGCGCCGTTGTTCAGCACACTGCTCTGATCCTTGCTTAAGCAAAGAGAGTTTTCTTCTGCTTTGCCTTCAGTTTCCTTGAGACCACAGGAAGAAAATAACCATGAAATATCATCTCTGCATCCCAGAGAGCCGCATTTCACGTTCCCTGTCAAACAAAACAGGTCTTCTGCTGTGTCTGTGTCCCAGAGATCACCGTCCAGCCAGCCCGTGGGGTTGGCTTTGGGTGTTGCTGCAGGTGCCGAGGCATCACTTTCTGCTCCAGTGATACTGAAGGGCTCAGCGATCAGTCCGGCTGTGCTGCACGGTGAGAAATAGAGGCCTTCAGGTGTCGCAAAGGCTCCTTCTGCAGCCGGCGTAAACCTTGGAACAGTCGTGTCTGTGTGGTTCAAGTCGTCGGTGTACAGCTCTAGGGACCTGCATGCTGCCGCAAGCTCTGGATACCCGTCCATGTTCAGAACAGGGCATCCTGCTTTGCTGCCGGCTGCTGAGATTCCACTTGTTGCCAAGCCAGCAGTCAAATATGCCACCTGAGTCAGCTGTAACTCCCAACCACTGTTGGCACGGAGAGATAGGCATCCCTAGCCACTCCTCCTTCTCCTCCTCCTCCTCCTCTGAATTCACCTCATTTATTCTTTCATTTTTACTTACTGGCATCTGTTTTGATTCATTTTTTTTTTTGCTTTCATTTGGTAATCTAACCTGAGACCGGATCTGTGATCACGTGCCCGTGTATAGGGACGCTCATCATGCGATGTAGGTCGTGCTCACCCACCACTTACAGAAGCGTCTTGGGCCCGGACCAGATGCTGCCCTATTCGTCCATTGGTAATGGCAGATTCTCAACAGATGTTGTCGGGTTGATTCCTGGCTGAGGTCCCAATGGCCGGTAGGTCCAGTTTTACATGCTGGATCGAGGTGATCCCACTAAACAGAAGCACTTTCGGTCCATTTTTCCCCACAGCGGGTTGTTGTTTTTTTAATTGTAGGAATGAATATGACACTGCACTTTTAAACAGACTGAAATTCACCCTGTGTGAGCCAGGCAGCAGAGGGACTGCTTTTGGGTGTCACTCAGAAGCAGCAGGGATAAAACTATTTTCTGACTGTTCAGGTTTAATGGCACATTCCTATTCACTGAATAGTACACACATCATGACTACAACATACCGGTAGTTAATTAGCCCTGTTTTTCTGTTTGTGGGGAAATGTTTTAGTGCTTAAAGATACATATTTATAACCCAGCGTGACAATATTATCATAAGATTTTGGAGAAATAGTGTCAATGGCTGCGTCGGCCGTTGCTTCCTCTGCAGGATACAAATGTCACTCAATTATTTTAGTGAGCCCTGCAAGACAAAGGGCTCACAGTGTGTAACACTCACAGTCAAACATATGCACAAAAGAAGATGGCAAGAAATGAGGGACAAAATTACAGAAAAAGGCCTCTGCTTTAATTTCTTGATAGAAAATCCACAACAGGTGATTTCATGATAGTACAGCAGGAACATTATACACAAATCATACATCCGATTTATAGTTTATGCAAATAAAATACCACAATGTCACAGTATTATTAGTCAGCATAAATTAAGCAATTTATAACTACATCTGAAGTCGACATTTCATTCTCTGCTGGAGACCTGACCCTGATAGACAGCAGAGGACATGAATCTGTTGTTATATTCACATTCACAACTACTCTATACAAGTTATCTCTCAGGGATTCAAAAGTCTATCAATTAAATTGAAAACCATGTAGAGAAACAATTTCCTCCGGCGTAAAGCTGTTTTATGAAACGCATTAGGCGTTAAGCATTGCCACCACGTCGTGCTCCGTGCGCTTCAGGTGGTGCTTTGCTCGTCCATCACTCGGTTGGAACAGAAGCCCTGAATACCTGATGGAGGAAAGAGGAGTGTGATGATGATGAAGGTCATTTCCTCTGTGACTGAAGACCTTTATGTGTCTGATTTGTTTTGTTTTTTCAGATCTGCCTGAATAAAACATCTGTTACACAAAGCAACTTTGAATCTTAGATCCACGACGGTGAAATTCGACATATCGAACTTCTGTCTTTTCCCCTTTTCCATGGACCCTGCCAACAAGGCTAATGACAGATTTCGTTGGCAGATGAATATATATCTATGTGAGGGTGTAACCTGCTTGTCCTGAAATGTGACCCAATCCCGCCAGCTATGATAGAAAGCGGACACTAGAGACATCCTCCAGAAAACACTTACTCTGCACGATCCTCTCGTAGGCTCTAGCAGCAGGAGAATCGGGCACATCACTGAGAAAGGACCTGCCCTCATCACAGCTTCGTGCTATCCTCGGATCCAGAGGTATCTTTCCTAACAACGGTAAATTTAGATCTGCACACATTTGCTCTGCACCCCCGGTGGTCGGAGGGAAGATCTGGGATGTGTTCTACGAGACAGGAACATTTTATAAGAATTTTCATATCCATTGCCATTTAAAAAAAAAAAGATTATTTTGTATAATTTATCACACAGCAGCAAAAGCATTTTCAGTTAAACTAGAGGTGGTTTATGCACATTTTCATGTGTCAGTTTGTATCACTGTGCAAGCAACCTTGCATGACGGGCAGACGAAGCCACTCATGTTCTCCACCACGCCGATGATGGGCATCTTGACTTTCTGACAGAACCGGATCTCCTTTCGCACGTCCTGCAGTGACACTTCCTAAAGAGAGATACAAAAAAAAAGAAATAAAAAAAGGCAACTGAAGAGCAATGTGGGGGAAACAAAGGCACCAGTATGGGCAGTGGAAGAGAAATGATTTGTTTGAGTTGCCATTGCGGCTCTCTCGAGCAGATAGCCTCAAAGAACTGAAAAGCTCTGGTTTGGAAATGAGCCGAAAAACAAACAAAGAAACAAAAAAGTACACACTTCCTGGCTTAGCATTTTTTTTTCTTGGTTACCGTATTGGCCCGAATATAACACGATGTTTTTTGCATTGAAATTAGGCTGAAAAGGTCGGGTCGTGTTATATTCGGGCCAATACGGTAATTCTGAATTCATGCTGGAGTAGTTCTGGCTGTCAGAGCTGAAGGAATGAGGAAATGATTATTCTGCCTTGCCTCACAGGCTCCAGCCTATTTTAAGCATCAGGAAGTGTTAAGTTCTTCTTGTCTTTCACTAACAACAGTAAAACAGTCCTAGAGACACACATCAAAACAAGCATGCTTAAATCTGTTAATACCATTGTGGTTTTTAGTGTCATTGCTGCTATAATAATAATAATAATAATAATAATAATGCATTGGTTTTATAGAGCGCTTTTCTGGACACTCAAAGACACTTTACATTGTGCATTATTCATTCACTCCATACTTGGTGGTGGTGAAGCTACTATTGTAGCCACAGCTGCCCTGGGGCAGGCTGCCAATTTGTGCATACCTGTGGTGTAGTGATGATGACAGCTCCGTCAACGTGGGTGGAGCTAAGGTACTGGACAATTGATAGGTGTTCATCAGAGGTGCCCGGGGGCGTGTCCACAACCAGGTAATCCAGTTCCCCCCAGTCAACGTCCCTCAAAAACTGTTTGATCATCCCTGATGTTTAGAGAAACGGCAGATAAGTTATATGCTGGCGTAACATGCACACACACACACACACATTCACACACACACACCATTTTTCTTTGGTCCTCTCCAGATCACAGCATCATCAGGGCTGCTGAGCAGGAAGCCGATAGACATGACAGACAGGTTTTCTTCCACATACTGGAAATGAACACATTTGCTGTCAACATTGAACTCAACAGCAACGGCTGATATTTGAAAATCCAACTCACCACAGGAGACCAGCCTGAGCCACTCTGGTGAACCTGTGCACAAGAAAATCAAGGAGGGTTGACCAATATACAATGTACAGCTACTTCATGCTACACATAGGGGCGTCATGATTATGGAATTTTAGACAATTATTAAATATATTACTGACACTGATAAGCAGTTCACTTCATCACAACATAGATCTGATATAATAATGTGCCCTGGACAGACATAACGCGAGCATGTCTAGAAACACAGTCGTGCATCTAACTTCATTGTTTGTCGCATAATATAAAAAAATATTAAATAGCAATATAAACGGTTCATGGAATTACTACAATGTTTGTCTTCTTGTGTGGTCTTGGAGACGAGGTCAGAGAGGGCTGACTTCGATGGTTTGGACATGTCCAGAGGAGAGACAGGGACTATAGGGTTAGGGTTAGTTAGACTTAAGGCATAAGTCGACATGCACTGCTAGGATCTTTTAACTTTTCAAGCTGCTTTGAGTATGTGACTCTGGATCGTAGCTCTTTCCACACCTCACCTGTTCTCCCTCTAACCCCATGATCCTTGGAATGGAGGGACCACAGATATCTACATCCAGCAGGGCAACCTAAAATCAATGACAAAGTTTCTTTACTCTTCAGCTTAGCAGACAGACTGTGACAGGCGTGACTGACATTCACCGTAAACTTTGTAACCTTAGAATATCTATATTGTTTGCACTATAAGAAATACATATGCATTGGAACATAGTTTAAACAGAGAAAAATACACTTTGAAGTGCTATTACGTGCAGAAACACTCTGGGTAAATATTATATAATATCAAATACATATCAATGAATTTCTTTCTAGATCAAGTTTTGTAGGATTTAAAACAGAGGATCAGCAAGGCCTGTGTGTTTGCAGTACGCTGTTTGTATGAGTTGACAACATGCCGCCTTTGAGCTGTCATGAATAAATCAATCACCAGATGTGCAACCTTGTAATTTACAGTTTAACCAACAAGAACTCAGAAGGGTTTAAATATTCATTGGGATATAAAGTTTAATCTGACTGCTGCATCACAAACAAGATGGATCATAAGAGCAGAGGAAATCATAAAAATCTGAACTGCAGTGGCTTAAAGCAGGCAAATCTCATCTGCGACGCCCCCTACTGGTTGTTATAATATCACAGTTATATCACAGTTATGAGAGTAGAACTCAAGTCCAGAGAACTGGTATTTTAAAGCACAGGCCAAATTGGTTTGTTCCAGTTGGACAAAAAAGAAAATATCTGAACTTCACGAGAGAGTTTGGAACTCCCACCAGACGGCTGAGGTTTTACCTCTTTCGCACCATCACTTGCAAGGGCGTGACAAAGGTGAGCGCTGAAGGTGCTCTTCCCCACCCCTCCTTTACCAGAAAGCACAAGAATCTTGTGCTTGACTGTTGACAGCTTTGCTCCGATCTCTGCTATAGCTGGAGAAGAAGAAAAAAAAAACCCAGAGGGAGACTGTAACACAGTAGGTAGCAGCGGCACAAGAATAATTACAGGGTACTCATAAGTGATTTAGTGATCTGAAACAGCCATTCTGTGCATATCAAATGATCCGAATTTTAAGATGAAGGAGTCTTACCAGGGTCGGGAGCCTTTGTGGCTCCAGAGGCACAGATTTTCTGGTTTGGACAGCCCTGACATGGTGAGGCCTTTCCTGCGAGTTCGCTCTTTGTACCTGGGCAGTCTAAACGGAGGAAGCAAAGGTTTTACTATATCATCTTAAAGAAAATAAAAATCTATGTTCAGGTTCTGGTGACTGAACTTTAACTCAAGCCTATATTTAACACATTCTTAACTCTGCCACCAGCTGGTGGGTGGAAGTCATTTCATCAGACAGTGATGCCAAACTTTGATTTAACAGAACAAACTTTATTTTAGGCTTTAGGAGAAATGGTAGAGATTCCAAACATATCAAATGCAGGAAGAGGAATTTTGGGAAAATGTGTACGTGGATCAGAGACTACAGACGATAGATGTTAGCTAGTAGCTAAAGCTCAATAATCACTGTTGAGACTAATGTATTTGTGCATTCATCCCTAATAATAATAATAAATGCCAAATGCGATTTAACCTAAAAACGCTAAGTCTTGATTATAAAATGAACTTTATATCAGTTAATAATAATAATAATAATAAATGTTTAGACAATAAAATATTACTAAAACATTGAGTCCTAGCTATTTTGCAGAGCAGGTCATGTTTTTATTTTTACTGCTGTTTGTTACTCAAGAGAAAATAAAAGCAACCGGGACAGATTTAGATTAATTGTTTTAGGAAGAAACAATCCATTACATCCTGATAGAGATCCTCATGATCGACATGCAGAGTATTTTGTGTGAGAGAGGAGATTACAAGATTATTGTTTCTAGATCCGAGGATACAACGATGTGAAAGAAATGACATTATAACCCCCACAAGATCTAACACGCATTGAAGTTTGATGTGGATCCAAGCTACATTCCAGATCTGTTGATCGATTTTAATACTTTACAGGGACTTCACAGGACAGAACATCCATTACTGTCAGGTGATAATAATTCTGCAGACTAGTAACTAGAACTGATTGTACTGGGCGTGCTTTTCGTAATGTCTTCTAAAGTAAATTCACTAGATTCTGAATATTCTTTTTAACTGTCACCATGGCGCAGCAAACATCCAGGGAGTCGCGTTCGATTGGCAGCTGGATGCAGTACTAAACCGAATCTTCAATAACGTGTAATAATGTAGTGGAAATGAGAATGGAATTATGCAATTTCCAACTATTTAGTATTATTTAGAGTCGTCAGTTGAACTACGACGCTTGCTTATAGACCGTAGAAAGAAGCCCGAGTCCCCGCAGAAGCAGCCCAGATGGACATTTGGTAATGTTTTCTTGCAACTGATTGCAGACTGGATATGGAAAGTAAACTCTGAAAACAGCGAATATCCCAAGTAGATTCAATATTAAGTATTGGTTTTGAAGTAATGGTTTCAAATACATCACAACGTTGAAGTTGTTTTCAAACCCCGTCAAAACCAGGACTAAAGAAATCGCTCAAAATGAAACATAAAAGCTCACGCTCAGGAGCGCTGTCTGGTACGTCCGCCATCTTTGCTCCGTACATCCGGCCGGGTGTCCATCCGTCAAAGTCTTCCCCTTCAGAGGTTCCGTATGGATACAGCACCAGTTTCTAATAATAACATCTTCCAAATGTTTTAATCGCAACAATTATTTCTACCTTAACTACCTTCTTTTTTCTTAAAGAGGGCAACATTGCATGTGATCATCCAAGTTCTAATTATTAAATATCAATGTTAATTTATTTACCGTTATTCACAAACATAAGTAAACTGCATCAAAAAACAACAACACTTTATCCTACACGGCATTTGATTAAACAATAATGATTATTTGACAGTGTTCAGCATCAACATCAGGCATACATTAGTTTATTCATATCTAGGGCCGTCAACAGACTTGCCGGGGCCCGGTACAAGCAATAACCATATGGGCCCCCCTACAAGATAATCCTCCACGACATCGAGCCATTTGTTTCAATTAAACAGCCACACAACAGAAATTTGAACAATTCAGTGTTCACCGTCTGCGCGCTTGCTCCCCCGCCAATAAAGCTCCATGTATCCACTAGAAGGTGCTGTTGATTAGGGTTAAAGAGTAAAGTTTAGGAACAAAGTCATATTCAAATAGGATTCAAATTGTCTTCAAGCCAGTATTCGCAGTCCATTGATGCTAGTTTATAATAACAGTTTGAAAAGTGATGTATTATTCAATGTCATGTTTGCATCTGCCACTGGACCATGTAGGTATTATAATATGATTATATATTCAGTTCCATATAGACAGAGTTAATGGTATGTTCAAATTAGTGTCTTAGCATATTGGATATCAGAGGAAAAAACAATTATATTGTGCATCCTTAAAATTATTTTGATATTAATGTGCCTTTTGAGTATATAACATAAAACAAAAATCAGTAGATCAGCAACTCAGAATTGCCTAAATGTTTAGTGGGAAATGAGTGAATGGGTAATTTTAAAATAACATAAAAATATAATATAAAAACCGTCGCACCGTGAATCTTTGTTCAACTGTACAACAACTGTTTTCATCCTGGGAGCTTTGATGACAGGTGTGTGTGCGCGCGCTCGTCCGGTACTTATCATGAACTGTAGTAGCGCTTTGTATTATGCTGTGAACGTTAAACTACTTTCAAACCGGAGGACCAAGCTGTTTGATTGGCTCATTGACATCACCGGAAAAGGTGGTCAAAGGAGTATAATTTGTCTGACATAATAACATAGAACAAGTGAGATGGAGCAGTGGGGGTGTGCAAGTATGTGCACGTGTCCTGAGTATTCCAGCCAGTATTCATATTTCTGTGTATTTTCCATGGCTACCTTTGTGTTTTTAAGTTGTGTTACTGTGCATGTGTTTGCTTGTGCATATCTTCTCTCAATTGTTTGCACTGATCAGAGTATGTAATGTGATATGTATGTTGATTCACAGTTAGCCGCAACCCATTGTCGGCTGCTAAAATTAGATTCCGCTGTCTGAGCAACACAATAAGTAAGACGTCTGATGGAAAGTGAATAACATGCATATAGAAATGGGAAAAACAACATTCTAAATCACACTAAGTACAACAAGAAATGTAAAAAAAAGTAAAATCACATCATTCTATTTCCATTTAATGTGCAAAATGTGTCATGCATGTATGAACTTGTTAGAGGTCAGAGGGGAGGAAAAAACACACATCCCTGTAATTCATCCCTCGAGGCCAGATTCAAGCCCAATCAGAGAAAAACAACATTGTATTTAGAGACTTGAGTTTGGAGCATAATTTGGGAAATGGCTTTAATATCCTCCTCCTCCATTATTTCTCCCATGCCTCTCTACATCCTGTAAAGGAAATGCTAAAAGATTTGAATTGACTGTCTCAATCAATGGAGGCAACCGAGTGTCAGTGCAGACATTATCGTGTTTACGATGTGCTGCTAAGCCCCTATTCAGAGAGAAAAATGATTATATCACTTAGTGAAGAGTTTTCAGGAGACACTGCACAGTTTCATGTTCTCACACATTGTAATCATTTTTACCTCCGTCAAGGACATCATTTCTTTTGCTGGTGTCTGTCTGATAACAACATAACTCAAAAGGATCTGAATGAAAATTTCAGGAAATGTTGGGAATGTTACCAGGAACAGATGATTACATTTTGGTGATGATCCACAGGAGATCCTGGATTGTGGATTGTGGAGCTGATAATTGCACAAAAAGAAGGATTAAAGACTCATTAAAGTGATGACTGTTTTTCCTAAGGCTGACTAGAAACGTCTGTAAATTAGTCCATAAATCTGTTTGAGATATTTTAGCCAAAGTGATCGACTGACTGCCTCATTTAATTGCACATTGCTACAAACATGACATTAATTGTGATTTGTGTTTGATGTGCAAAGCATTTTTTCTCTTTAGCAAAATCAGCGGTTATCCCTGAGTTATTAAGATTAATTAAAATTGACATTTAGTACATCCCAGAATCTCAAATGTCAGTTGCACAATCACACAGTTCAGTTGACTATATAGTTTGCTGATTATGACGTCGGGCACATTCTGTCCATTCAGCAAGTGATCTGCGCGCACACACACACTTAATAGACTCACATTAGTTCACTGAGTTACCCAGAACAAAGGGTAAGCCTTTGCTGCACAGACTATCATCATACTGCAAAACAATACACACACCCACACACACACACAGTTAATATAACTCCACTTTCTGTAAGCATTGACAGAGCAGGTTTTGTGTGTGTTTTGGAGAGTGTATTATGAGATATCGCACAACTGAAGAGAAAAGAGGAAGTAAGTTGACAATGGAAAAAATGAGGGGTGCGATCTGGATGTGCTGCAGTTAGCAAACGCCATGTGAAATGTTGTGAAGTATAATCAGAAGTCTGTGGATTTCATTTCAATACATTTAGAGCTCAGTCATTTAGCCTTTGTTCTCTGATACTGTGCATGACCGTGTACCCTCATTCTAACCACACAGACCTGGGCCTGGCTGAGAGATCATAGTTTCCAATAAGATCACATTAATAATAAAATAGTAAAACACGAAAATGACTAGAATGGATTCCTGACTGAAATATCATCACATGCCAGTTTTATTTGACTTCTCGTGCTCGTATCTAAAACTATATTTAGACCCAAAATTGCCCTCTGGGAAACAGTACCATGGGCTGCCTTGGTGCATGTTTGAAAAGTAACTTGAATGTGCAGTTTGACATATTTGTACTTGAATAAAGGTTGACACAGAGATTTTCAGTACAAAACCTGTGTGTTTTGTCTGAGACTATCCTCTAAAGACAGCTGTCATTTCAACCCAAAGCTTAATTTGCTCATGTTCAAATGGCAAAGTCTTCTAATATTAATTCATAATGCGATGCTTATGTAGAACTACACCTTCTCCCAATTTTCCCTTCACGCCCTCTTCAATTCCTCTTTTCTCCTGCTTCTCTTATGAAATTCAATATAAATTTCTCCTTCACTTATGAAACTGCATCTTGTGGGATGTAACCAAAGTGTGGAACCCATGTTCCAGCAGGAACTGACAAAGATTTTGACAGTTGTGTTTGATGTCAAAATTAAATAAGCCCAAAAGCAAATGTGAGTGCTTTAAGAGAGAACATCAAAAATTACATTTCATCCTAGACCTAGAACTACGAATATTTTCTTTTATAAGCCACACCTCATGAAAATACAAATAAATTCACACCCACACACATTAATCATGGACTATGCAAACTCATTGCTCACATTATACATGTTTTGTGTGTACATTTTCCTTCACGCTTTTGTGTGTGTGATTGGACGTGGACACTCCCTGTGTGATAACACATATCCAGATCACACCTTGGATTGCTTCTCTACCTAATTATTTTAAAGAAACAGACTGCTGACTTCTGGACCCACACTATCATATATCACAAACTCTCATGAGAATGTCAGAATGTCAATGAGTCGCACTCATAATTTCGTGATATTAGGATGACAAATGATGAAATGTCAAAACAAGACAATTAAGAATTCTAACTTTCTCCTCATCTGCAAAGATCACTTAATGCACTTCCATCCTAAATAACCCTCTCTGCCAGAAGTTGCAGAGTCAGCGTAATTCTCTCACTTTGGATTTGCCAGTGAGAGACTTTAAAGCAATAGTTATCCCCTGAGAGGCACTTAGCTGATTTCTTGCAGAGAGCGAGAACATGATCGATACCACTTTCATGTTTTTTATATAGGGGTCAGTCAGACAAGCGTAACGATTGGATACAACTATCCTTCAGGATTAATAATGGTCTTATCTATAACTCCAGAGAGGCATAATTCATAAAATACAGAAGTATTTCTTTAATACAAAAAGTAATACCACTTTTTCATTGTTTTGTACTGGCTCTACTTAAATCCACCCTACTCGTATTTCCCTTTAGGTAAAGCATACGTGGTTCCTGTCCCTGCTATTTTTTAGTACCAACTCTGGTGTAGTTCTAAGTGGGATAAGCAGGAACTGAAAAGTCATGTGAAACATTTCAGACCACTGATTGGTCAATGTCTGGCACACACACAACCAAAGAGCCCTTATATTGAGGAGGTGCGCACATTCTTGTCTTTGATAGCTGATCAGAAGAAGCACTATGCAGCGGAGACATGTCTTAACACATGTTGAAGTACTCCAACCTTAATCTGGTCTGTGTGGAGGATTAGATGACCGCTACCCTTCTACCCACTAAAGAAACTGGACACACTGTCTACACTGGAACGTGAAAACAGAGGGGTAGCACAAGACGTGTGGGACAACGGGAGAATTGGGATTGGGCCAGCTTGCTGAGACACATTTTAAAGGAACTTAGCCAAGCCTTGTAAATTTTTGCCAATAAAGTTGCCTATAAATTTAGCTAAAATGTTACATGCAGTATCTTTATGATTTTGTGCAATCTATTTGAGCACCATGGGAACACATGCATGCTGTCCAAGTGCAAGATACTTCTTGTAGTTATTCTGGTCAGGCTTCAGCCAGAGGAATCCCAGACATCAAGTCTATCCTCATGTCCCCATCTCACCAGCCCGCAACCCGAACCACTGACCACATACCCCCCCCTCCACCACCACCACCACCATACAGAGCTAACCCTCTTTACCTCCAGCTTCAGAAACACTGCAACAGTTGATTAATGGGGATTTCAACATCTGGTTCACAGCAGTAACACGACATCTCATTTATATGTTTAAAAAAATGTGTCAAAAAGAGTCACTTATGTTTATAAAAAAAATATTATAAGCAGTTACTCACTCAGCTGTTACCCGAGCAGTAATGTAACACAGTCATAACTCGACATATGAGTGCTTTGACATCCGAGTGTTCTCAGACACGAGCAAGCCTGCGATGTGAAGCCAATATCTTCACAAGCGTGGATGACACACACACACGCAAACACACACGTACACACACAGATTATAAAAGGTCAGAGGTCAATTAGACAGGAGAGCTTGTGAGTTGGCTGATAGGAGGCCAGGCAGTGTCACCTTCTCCCCCTCAGTTGTCCCGAACGGCTGCCTCAACAGAATAACCCCAGAATAACCATTGTTATCTCCCAGTCTGGGATCATCATGTGTTTGCGTGTCTGAATATGACAGTTGGGGCGGCAGTTGTGATGACAATGAAAATATCTTTGTTGGAAGGAAGACTGGCCTGTTGCATGTGAGTTTATGTCAAGGAAGGAAGATTAGCCTGGATAGCAGCCTATTTCTGGTCATGCTGTGTTAAATAGAGGTACACACACACACACACACTTGTCAAATACAGGAAAGTAAAAGCTACACGCAATTTCCTACAATAGAAATTAAAATGTACGCACAATCAGAAATTGTTGAGGCAATTTCTTTTTTGCCATTAGACATTATTTAGTTTAGGTGCTGAGGGAAACTATTGATATTTAAATGTTAACTCATAAACAATGTACATTGGAAGATTCCAGGAACAACTTTCAGTTTCAAATTAAAATTCTGTCCGAGACTGTTGTGACCCTAAAGGGTTTAGAATGTGGCACCTCTGAAAGTGTGGTTGAATTTTATTTGTATGATTGCGCTTGTATCTTGCTACCAGCACTTTTCAATGAGGTTCCAATGTGTATTTGTATTGCTGTACATATTTCTTGTATCTTGTACACAGTTATGTAAATTATGACATGTGCTGCTGGCTTTGTGAAAAAGAGCCTTTATCTCAACAGGTTAATCATTCAGCTAAAATAAAGATGGTATTATTATTATTATGACAGTAAATGTTAACTCTATCTGAAAGACCTTAAATAGATTTATTATCAGTGCAGTCCTTGTACCAGAGCCCAGTTCCTGTATTTAAGGGACAAACCCTGATATTGGTGTGCTCTTGACATACCGGTTTCCGACCTGTTTCCGAGATTGTCTCATGGGGCATGCAAGCAAATGAAGGAAAATCTAGAGATGCAAATACAATGTAAAGCATTTGTGGCTGTGATATTTTCATGTCCCGTCTGGATACACACAAAGAAGAAATGTAATTTAAGGCTTAGTAGTGTGAATGAAAAACCTTTAGGAAATCGACTGCAGTGCCAGCGCCGCCTGATCCTCTCCTCTCCACAACAGAGGGGAAGGGGGGGAAGGACAGAGCCTTTAAAAACATTCTTAGAGCCAGCATTGTTCCACAATCACATCTCTCTATCTCTGTTTGGTTTGTAGAGCATTGTGTGTATTTTCCCCTCGCTAATAATATTACTTCGATCCACTACTACAGTATCTTCTATCACGTGTCTTAGCAAAGTTTTTTTCCTGTGCTGTTAAATGTGCCTCCTGCTGATTGTCTACAGTAGCAGGCCTCCATATGGACACACACACACACACACACACATGCATGCTGTGAGAAAGAGGAATGGGGGAGGTGGGGGTGGGTGCTTCCTGTCTGGCTGTAGGCCTTTGTATGTTTTTGTGTGAGTGTGTGTGTGTGTGTGTGCGCGTGTGTGTGTGTGCGTGTGTCTGGCAGGCGTCCAGGTGGTGGAAGTGGTGGAGAAGGAGAGACAGGGGAGAGATTTGAGTCTTTATAGTCACACAGGAGGCCCTACGAGAGATGAAAGGAGCTAACATCCAACAGAAAGCAGCAGCAAAAGCAGTTCCTTTTTCTGCTGCCAATGAAAAACATTGATTGAGGTGAATTAAACATCATACTGTGTACATTTATTAAAATCAGATCCACAATAGTAGTAGTTTGGTATTCCCCTATTATATTATTGTTATTTGTTCTCAGTACATAAAGCTTGATAGGAGATAGGATTAGTCATGCTAACATTTAAGAAACAGCAGCAGTTATAGGCATCATTGTCACGCCTCGAGGCGGGCCGGTGTCATTCTCCCACTAACTCTCCCTGTCTTCCCTTCTCCTCTGCTCCTGCAATCACTTCATTCCCATCACCTGTGTTCCTGTCAGCACCTGCAACCCGTCAGACATCAGCCCGGACTCTATATATGCTCAGCTCAGTCGCCACACCCCTGCCAGATTGTCAGTGATGTTACCTGCTCTCCAGCACTTCAGACCGACCTCCCGTGTATCGATCCTGCCTGTTTCCCGGGCTCTGCCTCTTTGCCTGCCCCCTCGGATCTGTCTGCCTGACTGTCCTAACCGACAATAAAAGCTGTTTTTGTGTTTCCGTTCGACTGCCTCGCATTTGGGTTCGTACCTGCCGTAGGCTGTGACAATCATGGTCAAATCATTAACCTGCAAAATAAATACCAGAAGGACCAGTAAGGTTTGAAAAACATTATCGATAGAACTCTTACGGACTCTTCAAAGTGTTTCCATGGGAAGTGGCACACATTGTTACACTTCTGTTAAACAAAAGAAATACAAATTGGACAGGAATATAAAAAACAATTTAATTGACTTGCACATTATGCATGTTAATTTTGCCTATTTTCTTTTTTTGGGATTAGGGAAAAAGACATGCAGAGAGAACACTGTATGTTGTTGCATTCTTACATTTAGATGTAGGAGTCTTAGATGGGGAGCAATTTGTTTCATGTTTGGGGGGGTCATTACATCAGTACATGCTTGAGTTTAGGGAGGGATTCTCATTTTGTTAAAGGAAGAGAATACTTTTGCTAATTTGCTAATCTTCTAAAAACATAAAAAGTATTTATGTTTTTAGAAGATTAGCAAATCACTGAAAAAAAAGCACAAAAGTGTGAATTAATATCGAAACAAAACTGAAGGTGTCTCCCAGAGGTGGAAGCTGCAGAGAAAACAAGGCAGGGGTGAGGCAGTTCTGTCCTATGCTGAGATATGCTTGTTAATTGGAATTTCTAGGTGGAGATGTCTATAACTTATTCTTGTCTCCAACTACAGACAATACCAGGTAACGGATATATGTCTGCAGGGATGAGTGGGTCGCCAACATTAGCAGTGTTTACCTTTAGGTGGACACATGACACGCTTTAGGGAAGGCGCTGTGAATGCACGAGGAGCTGTGGATGATGGGATTGCTTGTTGTTTAAACAGCCGCAAGCTGTGTGTGTGTGTGTGTGTGTGTGTGTGTGTGTGTGTGTGTGTGCTGTGTTGAAATGATCAACAGGCTGAAACACAGGTGACAGATGAAATAAGAGACACTCAACCGACATCCTTGGCCTGGTGCAGGAATATCAGGTTTTATAGAGGACCACTCTGCACATAACAATCCATGACAATCCCAATCAAGACAATGTGTGTGTGTGTGAGAGAAGACACAGAGGCAATGAAAGAGAATCCATTGCATTAAGCGTTTCAATGTGGCATATCTCTGTCTCCTTTCCAGACAACACAAGATTTGGGTGGATTCCTGCAGCAATTATTTGTTACACCATGTGTGTGTGTGTGTGTGTGTGTGTGTACAAATGTGAAGGTGTGAAAACATTTTTGAGACACCTTTGGGCCTAATGAAAAGTTATTTCTTTGGTAACTTGCTATTTTTACACAAGCAGGAGTCCTGAGGCTGCTTTAAAAAACACACCCTAATAGCGTTCCTCCCTGCTGTCTGTTACGGAAACATGCACACGAGGAGCGGTCGAGCAGCTGCATCGTAATTGATGGACTTGTTTATGGATTTTAGCATGCCGGATCCAAAATTGAAGTTTTACTGCAAAAAACAAGGACACACAAGAAAATATAAATGACACTACAGCTCACTGGATGCTTGTCTGTAAAACATAACGTTATTATGACAATCCTTTCTTGTAGATCTGGTATAAAGTGTTAATGGGATTCCTGACAATGCCACGTTCACATCTCAGGACAATGTGAAATTTTAGCCTACCGGTAGTTTTAAAATTCTAGCTACATATTCAAAAGTTTCTAGCCATTCAGGGAGAGAGCGTCCTCTGCATTTGACCCTCTGAGTTAGCAAACCTTTCCTTGGTACTCTGCTATTATTCAAGATATCATTTATAAAGATCTGGGACTTAATCACAGCGAGAAAGTGAGTCTAACTCTGACGTTTTTTGACGTTGGAATACGATCACCAATAAGTTAATCAGTACCAACTGTGTCAGCACACAGTCACACACACTATCGGCAAATTAAGGTGGATTCCGGCCTTATCTTGCATAGAATTTAAGTGATTCGGAGGCAAACGCTTGAAAATGTGAAGATCCTTTTTTCTTTTTTACAACGGCCTTCATCAGGATCAAAAATAGGCATGGAAACTTTTCTGTTGTTTTCACGCAGCATGAAACAACAATTTATTTTGCGAATTATCATAATTACATTTCTCACTTCAGTATGAATTTCAAAAGTGCATTTCTGGAACACATCAGCACATCAGAGAACTACCAGTAGCGTTGTGGGGCACTCTCTGACTGGCCAATGGGCAAATCCCGCCCCTGCCCTTTAACTGAGCCTGAACGCACCACCATCAGTGATAAATTGTCAGCTCACAGTTCTAATACTAACATTTAAAACTTTCCGTGCCAACATCACCCTGGATGGATGCGCACTCATTCCAGCAGTGATTACAGCCCCGTGTTGAGGCTGCCTGGAAAATGCAAAGAATCCTGCGCTAAATAACGAGCCTTGACAATGGAGCCTTCATCACCTCGTGCCTGGTCTGTTGAAACTGTCCCCTTATGACCGCTTGCTGTCAGTGGGGACAAATGTGCTGACTTCTTGAGGTTATAATATAACCTGCGTTAGGAATAACACAGCAAACTCCTGTGTGCAAACTAATTGCTGAGGTTCCAGGTGAATGTTGATTTTCCTTATGCAATTTGCAAATGACAAGTCTTGATGGGGGAAGCAGTTTATTGACTCAGCCCCAAAGCCTTTTAGAAATGGGTGTGGCCTTGTATAAACAGACTTTTTAGACTGTCAGCTCTGCTGAGACGGTGGGAACATCAGCGGGATTTTTTTTTTTTTTTTTACAACACTTGCTTGATGGAGCTGAGGATGACCTTGATTCATCAGATTCCTCACAGACCTTCCTTCAGGCTTGGGTTATTTACAGTCAGATTGTAAAATTGATGGCACTCTCATATATCAACCCATTAAATATAAAGCCAGCTGGTGGTTTGCTTATCTTAGCATGAAGACTGAATGCAGTAAACAGCCAGTATTTGTGTTAAGCTAAGCTGATGACTGTAGCTTCATGTTTACCCAACAGACATGAAAGTGTATAGCCAGTCTTTTAAGCATCTTCAAGAAAACACACACACACACGTATGTCCAGAAATGATCAACTCTGCCTGGAGTGAAATGTTAAATCTTAACGCATAACTTTTGAAATAAAATAGATAGTTCTGAGCGGCAAGCATATCCTGGTAAAAATCTTTTTAGTAACGCCCCTGAATGTGTACTAAATTTGCAGCAGCAGCTGAAAAGAGGAAATATTTTTATTATAAAGTATACTCTGAGACACAGAGGCAAGAATTTGATCCAAATTTGTAGAGATCTGAAATCCAAATCTCCCTCGGAGCACCGTTCAGCCTGCTTTATGAGGTGGAGGGAAGAAACACTGACAGCGGGAGAGGAAGAGGAACCGTTCTGCAATTCTCTTCAGTATTCTCTTCAGTATTCTCTTCATTCTCCTTGACTTCTTTCCTCTTCATTTTTCATTTCCTTTTCCTCTCTGAGTTCTGCATTCCTCGCTTCTTTTCTCATCTGTAGAATATTTCTCCTCTCACTCCTTAAGTTTATTTTATGGTGACACGTTTTTTTTTTTCTTTTGTCACCAGTCCCTCTCCTATCGCTGCCACGCACACGCGCGTGCGTACACCCACGCGCACCTCCTAGACCACACCCAGCTCCAGCTCTCGGGCACCTCCTACGCGCGCTCCCGACAGACGGGCAACAGAACGTGCGTCTTTCAGCCTTTTTTTGCTTTTTTGAAGGGACTGTCGTCTGGAAGTTGTTTTACTGCAATCAATCTTCGACCTGATAAGTTTCTCTATACAGTCGCAACTTTCCGTCTTCGTTTCCTTCCAGTCCAAAGTCGGTGAGTGAAACATGCTTTTTTGTTTGTTTGTTTAGTTTGCATATGTTTGAATGCTTATTCCCAACTGTTATAATCTACAACTCTGCTTCTCTGCGAAGGCATGTCGGTGGATATCATCGCCTTTAGGTATTTCTTTACACATTTCTCTTGTATGATAATTAATCGCAGGGCAGATTAGTGAACCGTTGTTGCCGCCCCCAGTGGGGTTTTATTTACCGGTATGTATGTATGTATTTATTTATTTATTTAACAAGGATCATAACTGAAGTCGGGAATGAAATGGGCGTTGTCGTCAGCCGGTGCGTGAGTTAAATATATCTCTGTGCAGTCAATGAACGTTAAATCCGTTCATGTGAAAGATAATAGATTGTTCTATTTCCACTAAGGAGGAATGTGTAGTGCATGCACGAGTTTTCTTGTGCGTGTCGCGTCTCGGGTGGTTCAATAGACCCCAAAGTAATTGATCTGTAAGCCTGACTCTGTGGCAAATATGAATTCTAATGATGTACTTCATTTTTTTGTTCGTTATTCTATATACTGCTCATTAACCGGCGTTGTTCCAGCTCTTTGTTCTGGAACACGGAACAATGTTTTTAATTTTAATTTGGTTCATTAATTTGTTTCCAGTTTGAATACTTCACATTGGGCACCGTCTTGTGGTGGAAAACAGCAATATTGTATCCAAGTCTTTCTCGTTTGAGGCGATTTTTCAGCCTGTTTTCACGCCTTTTGATGTCAAATGAAAATGTAAAAATTAGCAGCAATCCATTCCAAATGAATTTGGTCGTCCCGGTTTGCAGTCACACACTGTTTCACACACAACGCAAATAATGAGCTGCGTGAAGAATGGACAGGAGGTATTCCTGAGTAATTAAATTGTATTCCAACACTGATTTCAGTGTCTGCTGGTGTTGCAGGTCTACATTTCAATCAGGAAATTGAAAACATGGAACATTAAGAGTGAACACATTGGACATCTTATTTGATCAATTCTGACCTGTATGTTTTCATGTATTCTGGCTTCTTCTACCTGCTGAAGGAAGGGCCTGTAACGATCTCAGTTCATTCACAGTCAGATTCCTCTCCAGTCATTTCTGTACCTGGAGCAGCTTTAGTTGAAGTATTTGGACAGTGCAGCGCTTTTTCTTTTTCTTTTTGCCTCTTTGCTCAGCCTGTTTCAAATGTGACATGAAATAAGGCCTGCAGGTTTTAATGTGAGAGTATTTTCAGTCATACTTAATGTTGCAGAAGGAGAGAGAGGTGTGTGTTATTTGATAGCAGGTGGAATAGTCGAAGTTGGTGTGTCGTTGGTGTCAATTAGGAAGTGTGTGTGACCTCCGACCTCACACAGATGCAAGAAAAATGCTATAGGTGACCATGCTAGGTTTGTCTTTTCAGTAAAGCGCAGCATAGCTATATTGAATGCTATTTAATTGGGGTGGTGTTGTCAGTAATGGAACAGTCTTGTGATTCTTTGAAAATATGAGGTTTGTTGGAAAAAACAGTCTTGTTGTCAATTTGGACTCTGAATGGATCGGTTGTGTACTCGTAATTCAGAAATGAATCTGTAATTCAATACAGCACCCTTTTTCGTTTGATTTTGTCATTCTTTTTCAAGGCTGGCCAAATACAATTTTATGAAAAGTCTAGCTGGGCTAAAATATTTTGCGTGGGAATGAGGATGCAAATATCCCTCCAGTGGATTCAGGAACCTTTTTTTTTTTTTTTTTTTTTACATCCATCCAAATGTTACATGGTAATTGTTAGCATGTAAGTGCAAGCGTGGGAGCGCTATCTTACTCAGTCGGGAGCACAGCTTGGCTTAAGTACAACAAAGCGCGAGCACCTTAGTGAAGCATTGATGCAAAACTGAAGCAGACAAGACTATGATCTAAAAAGAAACTTGATTAACATGGCTTTACTGCACGTGACGTCCTCAGGCCAAACTGTCAGATCATTTGCTTTGCTAATGATAGAGATGTGCAAAGACGAACGCTTTTGCTCATGTGTCATCCAGCTCTGCATTCTGCTTCTCAGGGCTGCGAGCTTGTTACAGTGTGTGTGCAGAGACAAGGCCTCAATACACTCAAATCTTGGAATTCGATGGCTTTGTGCTTTCATACATCAAAATTGTGTGTGTGTGTGTGTGGATCTTTTTCCATGCTCTTCATCAACAAACATTTGGCCACTGGCGTGTTTTTTTTTTTTTTTTTAAATGCTCAAACAAAAGTGTTTAAGATGAGAGTTAGAACTTTTACACACATTTCATGGTCGTCATCAAGGAGTGACCGTTTGATCCGTGTCACATAATAAACAGAATCCTCAGTGCGAAAATAAACAAATTATGAGCAATGAAATCACTAATAGCGACATAAATTATGTTAGGCCGCAATTGTATTAGCAGATGATGATTTATGTACGAAGGACTTTCAACGGAAACAAGCCCGCAAGGGCTTTTTTGAAATGCTCCTCTTAGACCGGATGTTTGACGTTATTTGTACTGTAATACATGCTAGATGCTGCAAGCAGCATATTTTATTGTGGTTTCCTGTACAATTATATGAAAGCACTACGAACGTCAGACAGACGGATGATAAACTCGGATCATGTCAGTTGTCAGTTATGATATCAGATCGTATTTGTCCTTTGGATTTTGTTTAGCAAATTCTCATTCTGTGTGACATTCTTTTGTTTGTAGGATGATAATTGTGGCCTACTAATGATATAAAACATTAGGAAACGCTAAAACAATATATCATTTATGTATTCGACGTCTTTCCAATGTCAAAGAAGCACTTTTATTTCTGTTTTATTTGTTTAAAGTTTGAAAGACATGTGTTCTTGGCTCGTCTTCCCGTCGTTCACATTCTGGTTTGTTCGGTTGATGGTGAAACGAGTGAGGATTATGCGGTGATGTTGATGCGTCGGCTTCACACAACCGCAAAGTTTTAATCTATCTAATGGCTGTCTCAATAAAAGACTCTTGGCCTCTGGGTTAAATAAGATGTGCTTTTATTGGAATTATATTACTATGTTGACCGAATGAACGTATACAGAGCCATAATTAAATTAGAAGGACTCATGGATGAAAAAGTGAAGCACTCCGGTCATAAAGTGCTTTTGGAGGACTCGAGCTGCATTATTCAGATTTGGCTGTGCAGCCTCAAAAAGGGGCCCACTGGAAGCCTTCCTGCCTTTTTCTCTTCCTCAATTATTTTTTTCCACGGCCGAAGATGGGGAGAGAGAAAGAGAGATGGAGGGAACGAGTTTGAGGGACAGCGAGAGAGGGAGAGATGGGGGTGTGAGAGTCAGAGGCCCAGTTAAGTCTGTGGCTTTGTGTTTTATGAAAGAGTAAAAAAGGACATTTAAAGTCAGCATTTTCCACCAGGCGAGGGGATCAGTCAGCATGTGCACGTACACACTTGTGCTCGGACTGTGCCCCCCAGCCCCCTATTATAACGCTGAGTGGAGAGGAGGAATGGCAGCGTTTGAGTGTCAGTGTGTGGGCTGGGTGATGTGGCTGCGGTGCATTTATAGAAAGATTGCAGCGAAGAAAATACATTTAGAATCTCTGAGTTTCTTATCTGAAGGACAAATGATTTACACACGATCGCCACTGCTTCACTGACAGCTGAGGGGAATGCCTCTCGGGTGTGTGTGTGACAGAAAAGACACGAAGAAGTGTTACCCATTCCAGTTTGATTTAACGTCCATCATTAATGTCTCATGAGTCCTATTTTGGTCATGTCCTTGCTGTGTTCTATCTTCGGGAGTTTGTAAGTCTGTGTACATCTGAGTGGACACATTTACACTCCTCCCGTCTTCCCTCTGTTTCCCTCCAATGGAATTTCTTTTTCCTCCTCCCTTTTTTCTCCAGGTTAGGCTGGATTCACGTACTGTACCTGTTGTCAGGCCTATGAAACGCACACGGCTCTGGTTTCATTACAAAACAATGTAATGTTTTCCCAACATAAAGACAAGAAATGTATTGTTCAGTTTAATAAACGTTATTTATAAATATAAGCTCATTCTGAATGTTATATCCGCAACACCGTAAAAACAAACAAGCAGTTGGGACAGGTTCAGCTGTGCACGTTACACATGATGACCAAAAAAACTTTACAGGCAGGACATTATCAAAACCACATTGTATGTTTCGGTTTGGCGCTTAAACTGCACATGGATCAGCCCACAACTCAAAGGTGTGTCAATGTTTTATTTTAGTGGACAATAATGATTGGAACAGAGATACTGTTAATGATCCCTGACTAAAAGTGAGATGGGGGCATGAGTAGGAGGGTAGTTGGCAATGACCCCTTGACCCCGCCACATCTGTCGTGGTGGTTGGTCGCTTTGAGACAGTGTTTTCTTGTTAGCTCAGGGTTTCTATAGGATTTGTGTATGATGCAAATATGTAAGCCGTAATGATTGCTAAACTAGTGAACAAACAGATGTCTCTATTGTTTATAGAATAAAACAGGGTCACACACACACAAGCAGTTGCAGCTACGCTTGTGCAATATTTCTACTTTGTCATCGGATGCTTCCGGGGCAGACTCAGTGACTCTTGACGGCGTATTGTCATCTGTCGTGTCTGGAAACACTGTGATTAGAGACTTTTGGCAAAGCAGAATTGTTCTGCTTTGCCAAAAGTCTCTAATCATACTTTCCGGGGCAAACCTCAAACCCTGTCTCAAAAATCAAAGTCTTGCCCATACGTTTGATGTCGGCCCGTGTCTGTTTTACTATTTACCCCTGGTTTCCCCCTCCCCTTCTGACAGAGAGGGCCTATCCTCTGGCACACCCCAGGGCCATATGCTCGGATACTAAATCTGTGGGCTACAGACTGTCAGCGAGCGGAGGTTGTTTTCACTGTGACTCCATTTTGGTGGCGAAGGTTAATTCCTTGACTGTCTGGCTCGTGTGTGTGTGTGTGTGTGCCTGTATTTGCGTGTGTAATTGAGTGTGTTTGCCTCTCTGCTGCTCAGCTTATAAACTTCTTTGATGGTAGTGTAGACAGTCACTAAAGCAAACTCATCGACTGTATATGTGTGTGCGCGCATGTGGAATTTGGTGTGTAGTATCTCCACGGGGTAGTTAGGCTGAGCTTGACGTGTGCAGTGTACACAGAGATCAGAAAGCAGACGCTGTGGTGAGAGGCGGCGTCTTAACTGCATCTAAACTAAGCCGTATAAGAGGTTAAAGCGACGCTGTCAGGGTTTGATGGTAAAGAACTATCCTAGATCTCAAAGTTTGTCTCATGTCAATTATCTGCAGCTTCATCAAAGCTGAAATGGAACAGAAGGATTTTACAAGCCAGTCAAAGCCACTTGTAGGATATGCAAAGAAATCCTTGATGTAATGACTATTTTTAATTCAGCCTCCCCCCCCTCCCCCTCCTCACAAGAATTGTATTACGTAGTACATGTGAATGAAGATCTATGTCAAGTTTTTCCTGTGGCCGGGTGAGGGGGATGCTACCTGTAGCTTCCTTTCTGCTAATGCGTCTACCGCACGCTGAACAGATCCGCTCACTGTCAATCTGATGATGCAAACAGTCGCCGCCTCCTCACTACTATCAACTAGTCACGATTCAGGGCTTCAATCATCGCTGAATAAACAAAAGTCAACCACACACACTGGCCATGATCTCAATCACACATGGGTCGACGCAGATATAAAAACACTTTATCTGATGTCTGAGTAGGATTTTTGTTTAAATCGATTTGTAGGTCTTTTTCATTGATATTGCATATTTTCACCGTTGATTACAAATGTTACATTTGGTAATTGGTTGCAGAAGGCTGAATAATGCATGTCTAAAATAGTCAGCAGGCTTTTGAACCGCTCCAATCCGATTGAGCACATATTGGTTTTACAACAATAATAGTTGTTTCTTTGTAGTTCTATATTATCTCTGCAATTAATGCCATTTCTTATGACTTACGACAGGAAAAGGGACCTCTGTATTAGTGATGTATCCTGATACACGTGTAAATGTGTTTTTTTTTTTTACTTGGATGTGCTCTTATTTTTACATATCCACTGTGTTGCCACCACCAGATTCCTTGTGAAGGATCTTGAGCCTCGCCCACCTGACAGCCTCCAGACCCTCCTGTGGGACACCCAACATAAATACACAGCAGCAAACATCCAGCTGGACTGTCAGCCACTCGATCAGCTGGTAAAAGACGCAGGCAGCTATTTTTATCTGGCCTGACCAAGGAGCAGCAGACGTGCTAACCGGACACCAAGGCAGCCATGTTGATCATCCTCTTCCTCATCACCCTCTTCCATGTGGCTGCAACAATTCTAGTGCTTGTTGCAACTATTCACAATGTGAGTGGAAACCAAAACGGAACGCACAAGTACAGACGTGACTCCTTCTAACCTGCTTGTTGTGCCTCCCTGATGTAGGCCTGGTGGGTGGTGTCGCCAGCTGGACGGGATGCGATCTACACTGACCTGTGGTACTCCTGTAATGCCACCTGCTATTCTATAGACCACAGCCACACAACCGATGCTTGTAAGGCGGCGCGTGTCTCTTTAAACTACGCAATGAGTGTTTGTGCGACAAGTTAAGTTGCAATATTTTCTAACCACTCTATTGCCCTTTCTTCTCAGCCTATCTGCAGGCCGTCCAGGCCACCATGATCCTGGCCACCATTTTTTGTTGCATCAGCTTCTTCGTCTTCATCCTTCAGCTCTTTAAGATACAACAGGGAGAACGATTCATTTTCACTGCCGTCATCCAGCTGTTGGCCTGTAAGTGACATTTGTGACTGTGGCTATCGCTCATGAGCAACTTGTTTTCCTCTGTCGTGTGCACATCAGTGACGGCGGCCCGTACAAATGAATGGCAACCCAATTCAGTGTCCTGGTTTAGGCAACATTTATGTCCACAGATTCCTGAAACTAGATGCAAGTTTATGCACTTATTTTGAGAGCGTACTCAATGTGTTCAGTACGCATGTTGGGCTTTGTGGACCTTTTGTCAGTTCCTTTGATAAACATTTTGATATTTATGAACTGATCTTGTTCATTTGGTTAGTGTAATTGTTTCTATTCTTTTCTCCCCTCCTCTCAGCTCTATGTGTGATGATTGCAGCATCCATCTACACCGCTCAGAAAAACAGTTTTCATGCGGCCGGTCTTCAGAAAGGCTCCTACGGCTCCTCCTACATCCTCGCCTGGATCAGCTTCCCCATGACACTCATCAGCGGCCTCATGTACCTGGTGCTCAGGAAACGCAAATAGATCCGATGGCTTCAGCGCAGGAATGCAGATATTCAAATAAATGGACACCAATGCATAGAGACCAACGCATATGCACACACACACACGCACTCTCTCTCGTGTTCTTAGATGTTACAGAATAAGAGGAAAGGAGATGTATACACCTTAAATCAAGAGTACAGTAATTTCAAAGTAAGTTCAGACCCAACTCCTTTCCGTTGTTATATCCTGGTTGCTTAGTGTGGAGAAGATGTTCCGTTCAGTCATCATACCTTCACCTTGCTATTCCAAATTGTCCATCTTAGTTGCGGAGGACTTTAGTGTCTTCCTACTTTATCTCTTATTATTATTTTATTCTCTCCTGCATCCCACCATTTATAGAAACCCGTCTAAAATGAAGGATAAACATTGAAGACAAGCAGGGAGATTTGTCTCACTGGGACACAGACTCCTGGACTTTCCAAAGGGTCCATAGCTTTTTTTTTTTCTTTCAGTCTTTAGTCAGCAGAATGCATTTTGTATATGTTTGCTGTGTATGTACACTTACTCCCAAGGATGAAATACTAAAAACCAGCTTACAGGAAGTGTAGTAAAGTAGTAGCTTAGGTATAATATGTAGGATTTTAACCCCATTCTTTAATAGCATGTTACTGATTTGGTGAAGAAAGAATGATGTGATGTGATGTTTCCAATGAAAACATCCAAACTAGACAAAATAATAAACATGTCTTAGTAATTGTTGTACTTTTGTGTTCACATCTTCACTTTGAAAAAAGACAGAAGCTATTTGTTGATTGAAACGTGTGTATTTTTCCATCATGTCACTGCAGATGCATGAAGTAATGAATTCATGCCATGTCGTTCCCTCTCTGAATGGGCTGCTGTTTATTTGATAACGTTCTAATACACAATACATTTTTTACTGTACCCAGATTTAGTTCCATCTACAAAGGTGTAGTTTGATCCAGCAGCATGGATAAAAAATATATTTATGCCATCGCTCTGGGGAGTGTCCGGTTCAGCTTGCACCTCCATCAAAGGTGCACTGAGTAGTTAAATGTCGTAACACTCATGAAGTATAAGGACTGGGATTGAAGTGGTTGCTCTGCCATCTCAAGATGATACTGGAAAGTGATCAAAACGTACTGAAGGCCAAGATTGTGGTGGGTCATCTGAAGAATGTGCCACTAAGTAGTAACTATCCTGTTTGAATGCACGTTTCAGTCTTTCTACAAAAGCCTCTAACTTATTTTATGATGCAATTATTGCAGAATGAAAATTACAAAATGAAAACTTTGTAAAACATTGATTATTTAAAATTGGGAACTATTGCTTTCAGCTTTTTGGAATTAAAATCAGATCTAAATTTGGAATAAACCAAGTTGAACCAAGTTAACTCTTCAATTAATCCCAGGGCCATAATCACACGAGTTGTTGAAGCCAAAACTGTATTAGTGGGATTTTTTGTTTTCATTATTGGTATTAATTATACATTGACTGAGTCTCATTTTTCTTGAAAGACATGTTGAAATTGTCAATGTTTAAGAACTTATACTAAACAACAGTCCATTTATGTAACATTGGATTCATTCAAAATTCATATTTTCCCATTTTAGATTTGTTATGGTGTTGGATAATATAGATACTGAGGGGTTTTGTTGTATTAGGATGTCTTCAAACTAAAATGTTTGTCTGCTCATTTCAGGCCATAGAATAGCTAGCAAGTACTTCTTAATTCCTCCTGAAAAAAATGATCCATTTCAGGTTAGTGAATGACAAGTTATAAGACAATTTGCTTAATATGTTATTATCTGAATGAAACTTGTATGTATGATGCAGTAACAAAGACTCATTCCCTTTAAAAAGGTGCTTATTTTTCTGTTTCTCCCACCCAGATGCAGGACTCATTAAATCTATTTTATGTATTTCACAATAAATAAAATTTATTTGTGTGTACCAAACCTTTCATTGAGTCAAATATCATTTTCTCTTGTGCACTCTTCTGTGGAAAATATTACAATCCTACCCTCTTTCGTGCTGCATTTAGTCTATTTTTAGTTTCAGTTTTACAGAGCAAAATTAATTTAGCAGAGGTAATGCTTTGCCTGAGACTAATTTGCTGTACGCAAAGGGGAATTTTAAAATACCCAGAGTTGTTTCCCCTCAATGAATATATAGCTGATTTTTTTTAAATATATATTATTTTTTTACTTTGTACAACTACACATTTATATCATGAATTAGATCACCGACCTAGTGTGCGCATAACATGTTTTCCATGCTTTTAATTTCTTAAACTATTTTTTTTATGTCATGCCTTTATTTTGAGAGAAGCGTCCCGGAAGTTGTCCATTATAACTCGCGAGAACCGAGGCTTTCCCATTTCAACAAAAACCACGGAACTACACCATGCTAACCAGCAACAAATTAAGTAATTCCTAATTATATTTATGTAAGCAGATAATTATACATAGCTATAAGTCTTGTGTGTCAACTTTATTTAATTTAGCTGCTGGTAGTATCGATACGGGAGTGTATATGATTGGCTAAAGTTAGCTAGCTTGTTGTGTTACACAGTTAGTTACCGGCTAATCTGGTGCTGTATATTCAATGAGCTAGCTTGAAACAACAACAACAACAACAATAATGTTTAATGTTGATAGTTGGATCTTAAATAAACCTTAAATCACGGATTCATGTTATGGACTCATTTTCTGCTTTTTCTTCTTCTTTGCAGTCCTTTAACTTAATGTTGTCATACCAAAGAGAAAGATTTTGTGAAGCATCCTCAGCTGTTTTCCATATGATTCTGATGTGGATGAGCATTTCCAGTTGCTGAGTAGCTGGGTTTGTAAACGTGTTTGTTTTGTGTGTTTGTCAATGACTCTTTTTGCAAGACATTTCCTTTGAAGCGTTGTCGTTTTTTGGAAGACAGCTCGGTCTCTGACTTTTACGGCACTTTTGATGCTGTGTTTGTTAGAGACTAAAACCGATTATTGAGAATTATATAGTCTCAAGCACAGATTCATTATGCATCAATCTGATTATTCTATGTACAATTCCAAATCAAAATATACAAGAACAGTAGGAGACTAGTTAGTCTGATTTGCGTGGGCGTGGTGCAACTGGATAAATATGTGATACCTTGTAACTTGATGATCGGTGTTTGTGAATGGCTAAGACTACGGTATGCCATTGAATCTTGATTTTGTGTGTGTTTGTCTCTGTGAAGAATGAAGAGGTTTCGAAGCAGTCCAGGTAACCCTGGAGGCAGTGATAAAAGGATGTTTTCCCAATCTGAAGTGAGACTCATCACAGTAAAGTGATTCATTAATTCATGGATGCATTTGCAAACGGTGACATGCTCCTCTTCTGTATGCATGTTTATTGTTATTTGTGTTTATGTTTCTGCAGGTACAGGCTCTGATTGAGCAGGAGGTTTGCATTGCAGTGAAGAAGAGTGAAACCATTCTGCAGGGCCTAACGGAAACGTTTCAACAGCTGGATAGTGCTATTGACTATGAAAACACCATCCGAAAACTAGAAGTCAGTGGGAGTAGTGGTGACTGTGACTAATTTGGACTATAAACACATTACAAAAAGTTGCTTTAGGCACAATAAGGCAGCATCTTTCTTTATGTGAACCATGTACTCACATTTAACATGTAAAAAAATGTATCAGATGAAGCCCCCTTAGACTTGAGCCACTGGCACCCATTTATTTACTATTTTCTATCCTCTTGGCAAATCTCACAAATCAGAATCGGAATACTTTAATAATAAAAAAATTGTCACAGAAGTTTACATTAACCATATTTTATAATTGTGTTTTTTGACATTTTGGATTTAATACTTATTTTATTTTATGTTGTTTTTTTGTGACTTCATGCAAACATGAAATTTATGTTCTTTATATTTTCAAAAGACCCTTTTTGCTAGAAAATAAATTCTTTTTCCATATGGGATATACCTAAATTTATATATATATATATATATAAACCACCTAATGTAATCTAGTGGAATCTGGCTTTCTTTCCTTAGGATCGAATTAACATAGTGACCCAAAGAGCAGAAGCAGCTCTGAAGTGCATGACAAAGGAAAAGGTTTGATGCAGACGACTCTCATTTATGAATGCATGAGATTATTGATTTAACAGCATATTCATGTCAACTAAACCAAAATATCTGTCTTTCAGATCCCAGTTCCGTCTCTTGCTGATGGGCACACCAACAGGTTTGTTCAGCCAGGTTCAAGCCTATTAGTCTTCAGTAAAAGTTGTGATGCTAATTGATCTGCATCGATTGAATGTTTTCGATTTGATGTGCAGGTTAGACTCTGGTGAAGCTGCAGAACTCACGCCGCAGAGTAAGAGCCCAGTTAGCAGATTCCCACGAAACAGTATTTACATTTATGGGACACATGGAGTAATGATTTGATTGAATTTTTCTCTAGACAATGACACAAATGGCACGGAAAACAGCGGAGAGCTCTTTGAATTTATGGTAAACATCACGCGTTTCCACCCACCATGCACAATATGAAGAGGAGCCGACAGAAACAAGTTCCTTCTGTCAGTAAGATGTAGTTTGTGGAGCAGAATTCAAAAACTAATATTCCTTCATGAAACTTTCTACACTCGGCAGCAAAGTAGTGAAGTCATGTCTTTTGTTATATTTGGACTGGTTTAGTTTGTTTTTTGCTCACTTTTTGTCATCTGAAATAATAAAACATGAAAAACTCTCCCCTTCACATAGCTCTTGTAGTTGTTGTTTAGTTGTTTGGAAAAAGACATTCTGTGAAGAAATGATTGTAAAGAATTTAAGTTTAAGCTGACCTGTCCTTTCTGTCCAGAAACTCACCAGGAAGACCCCCGATAAAATGCATCACGATAATAAAGGTGAGTTTTTATCACCAGCAAGACGGCATGGCTCGAGTCCATGAGCCACAGCGCTATCAAGAGTAGACTGAACTGATGGGATTTGCTCTGGGGGAATTTTGACAAAAACGTTTTTTATAATAAAGACTTAAGATGTTGTTTCTGCTGCGCTTTAACAATAAACATTTTATTTTTTATTTTAGCTAAATGTGTTTTTTTAAAAGGTTCTGCATCTGATTTTTATTTAACAGGATCAAGAAGATTGTTACATTGATTTTCTAAATGTTCATGATAATTAAGTTAACTAATTAGGCTTGTAATTATAAATCTGGAGGGTGTCGTGGGTGAATATTTGTTTCAATTTACTAAAATTTAATTTTTCATGCATGTCACCACTATAATTTTTTACAATATATATGATAAAAGTAGCTGAAATATTTTTTTCTAAAATCAGTTTGCTGGCCACTGGCATGTATTTACGGTAAATTGCTGCAGTGATAGAAACTGAACTGTTATAGTGATTGAAATTCTAATTAGCGGTAAGTAATAAGTTAGTCAGGACACCAATAACGATCATCCTTTTATTGCTCTGTCTCTTCCTCTTCCTCATTTTTGAACATTACCTGTGCTAAGCTTTGATGGCTGCCACAGGGGATCTGAAGGAGGCGGCGGCTCCTGTAGTTATTGCTCACGGCTCTTCTAACTCTCAGGTAGGTTTACTTTACCATCGCTAACGATGGTTTCAGAGCCGTTGGCTCACTCTTGTTTCTTTTACACAACTTTATCTCGATGTATATTGCAGAAAAAGGCAGATTTAGGAAAAGAGAAGGACAGTGAGGCACCCATGAATTCGGAAGACATGGTGAAAGAATGTGCGTCTCCTGTTAATGGCTCCCATCTAGAACACAAGTCAGACCAGGTAACACACACACTCACACGTTAGTGGTAGCTCACAGGACTGTTTGCTATACACAGTAACCCCACCTGCCTCCACCTTTTCTTAGACCAAGACGAAGGCCATGTATCCTCCTCTTCCACCCACCATCTTCCCCTCCATCCTCATCCCGGAAACGGCCTCATACAACATCCCCCAGAAACCAGTGGTGCGTCTGGCACTCATCAGGAACCCCGCCAACCTCTCTGTGCTCTGGGATGTGGCGGAGTTGGATCCCTCTGCGCCCCCCATGGACAGTTACAGGTAAGAAACAGAAAGCTGAGGCAGGTTGCAGAGCTGCTACACACTGCATGAAAGCATTTATGTTTCAAAGTAAGTGCAGCACTGGCTAATTCAGTTGTCCCTGTCCAACACAGCTGAGAAATGACTCCTAGTGTTTTTGAGGTAGGGACAGTTTGGGGTGGCTAACATGAGATTTACGAGATGGCTGCTGTATGGAGTATGGGGTGAATGAATAATGCACAATGTACAGCGTATTTGGGTGCCATGAAAAGCGCTCTATACAACCAACGCATTGTTATTATTAACTTGTATATTAAATACGAGCCTGCTTGTCCTCAAAAGCTCCTGAAGTGGCTGACTTAAACCATTTTATACAATAAGAATCCAGTCATGGCCCCAAATCTTTGAATGAAGGATGTGATTGTGTTCGAAAATAAAACCATGAAACAAAATAAACCAATAAAATGCTTAAAACTGAACATGTGATTTTTAAAAGTAAAAAAGTAAATAAATTCTGGCTTTTATGATCTGTTAATGGATTTAAGATCCACAGTTTAGAAAGCAATGAAGTGAAGACTACAAACTCATTATACAAACCATCTGACACACTTTCGTTAGATGTGTAATGCATCTTTGCTCTGCTCCTGAGCCAAGCTACCAGTCTCAGCCAGGAGCGGCATCTTTGCACACGTCTGTCTGCAGAATGTGACGCGTCTTATTATACTCAACAACAGCTTCCGAACAAGAAATAAAAGCAGTGTTCAGTGATCTTCACCGTAGTCTCCTTGTCATTTCCGCTCCAGCGTCTTAATGACCATGGAAACAGCCAAAGGCAGTGGCGTCTTCTCAAAGTGGAACACCGTTGGTGAGGTCACTGCAATCCCTCTGCCCATATGTGTGATGATCAGCAACTACAAGCCTGGGCACAAGGTGTGTGTCGCCGTGGTGGGCAAAGACAAGTTCGGCCGAGACGGACCCTACAGTGAAGTTGTAACGGCATCCATACCTGACAGTTGAGGATGTGGGATCAGCAGGGATTGTTTTGTTGTTGTTTTTTTGTTACAGAGTAATTTTTTAAAGCGGTTTTAATGTTTTCTGTATATTTGGTTGGAGAATATGAATAAAATATGTTTCACAGATTAATTTTCTTTCTTTTGTCTGTTCAGCTGACTTGCTTTTTTTGCACACAGTTAGCATGTACAATCCCATGGTGTTGGATCCAATTTTGTCTTTAGATTTGGATGCTGTTTTAAAAAATAAATAAATAAATAGCGACGTACTTTAAAGTGGCCAACAGAGGGCGATGTTTGCTCTGCTGGATCTGGCCAGACACAGATGAGGCTTGTGAAGTCAAGTTATCTTAATTTGCTTTCTGGTGCTGGATTATCTAGAATGGCTCATTAGATTTTATTTAGTTTACTGCCAAATGTGTAAAATCTTTTTATTTGACATCGTGACGAGATCTCTTTTATCCTCACGGAGGTTCAACCCACGAGACACTAAATGCAGTCACAGCCCACCAATTAGCATTCAATTAGATTTCTGAAGAAAGCAGTAGCTCTTTGATTTCACACGAACACACTCAGCCCCAGATGCTTCCTCTTTGTGCTTGATGGCGCTCTGCTGTTGCCAGCTGGCAGCAGTCGACAGTCTTCTCCCGTGCTCTGCCTGGAAGTGTTTAGCATGTGTTAGTGAAGAAGAGAAGACACAGCCCTTATCAGTCCCGACAGAGGCTTGGCATAGTCAAAACTGAGGACCACTATGACCCTGAATCGCCGAGCAGATTTGACCTAGAAGGAGCAGTTCACGCAAAATAGAAATGGACTCGTAATGGAATCCAGCTGTGTGTGTGTGTGTTGCTTTCAGCATGTAGGATTGTGTACAATGCAGATTTGTGTGCCCCTCCACAGCAGAGGGGCGAGAGATTAGTGTAGAGGAAAAGGAACATCGTGATGCAGATGAGCAGCTCGAGAACGCAGGGATGGAGCAGAGAGAGCGACGAGGGAGGAAACGCCATCCTAACGTTTTAACGTCAAACGTTAGCCACTCACAGTTACACTCTAGGGAACACGTGTCAAACTCATGGCCCGGGGGCCAAATGTGTCCCTCCAAGTCATTTTTTTATTGCCCCCGAGACATTTGTGTGCAGACATTTGTTTTTGTAAAATGCTGCATCCGTCACACATGCTCTTAACAGCCCACATTTGTTGGTTGTTCTGCAGTTCTGCCCCTCTCAACTGCGGCAAAAGAGTTTTGATCAAAGTTAATGCCATAACTTGAGTTGGATGATATTTTTCTTTCTTTATTATTTAATATTATTTACTTGAATAAGTTTGATTATTGATCGATGGAGTAGTGTGGTTTTCTTAACCTGATCAATTGAAAGGATTTATGTTATAATAACAGGAATAATCTATCCATATATATTTACAACTATACAATTGAATACGCAATGTTTGTAACTTAAGTAGTGAACTGATCAAACGGAAACATTCAGCAACAAGGCAACATCACTAGCAACACGCTGCAGTCAGGAGATTAATAATCTGCTGGCGGTGACTATTGAAAGTTATTTAAACTTTTTTTTTCCCCAGCTTGTGCTGACATGTTGACCCCGGCTACATATGGCAATCAGGATCAGCACCGGACAGCTCCATAGGATATAGGATATGGAGCTGTCCGGTGCTGATCCTGAAAGTGACGTCTTTTCCTTGACTCGGGGAATGTTCTTTATCTTGCCCACTTCAGTTGATTTTTTGGTTTGGTTTGTCCATGACAAGACAAGGTGGTGGCTTTTGGGTTTTGCTTTGATTTTGTATCGATTATCTTTGTTCCTGCGTGATGATTGCATTTGAATGGAACTTTTCCACATTATTAATTTATTCCCATCACAAACTTTGGTTCATACTTATGATTTTTCTCATTTCCAGTATGGCTTTGTCTCTAACAATTTTTAATTTACATCCTTTTAAAAAAGTGATATCAATCATTTGCAACGTGTTCCCTGTTTTGTCCTGCATGAGCCGCCGTACTAAGTGGCCGTTCCTGTGGATGCCAGCAGAGTGCAGCACGCTCGTTCTTCTTCTCTTGCCGAGTGATCAGCAGGTGATGTTCAGCAGGTCGGAGTTAAATAAATATACGGTGAGACCGCTATCTCTGTGCTTCTCCCTTTAATCTCAACTTTAATCTCGTAATTAAATAAATAATAATAACAAATTTTCTTTGTGAGGCCCCCGTTGTACAAAACCAAAAACACACGACATAAATGATAAATTAAAGATCATTCTACAGGCATTTGACAACACATTTGAGGGGAATAACCCTTTTACAACAGTCTTACATCTTGAACTTATGAATAATGGAAGCAAAAAAAAGTGTTTTTTTAATGTGAACTTTATTTAAATCAGATAATCCAAATGAAGGGATTTTCTTTGGACTGACTCCGCAAAAGAACAAAAAGATCTCATAATCTGGCGTCTTGTTTTGAAACACGGCGGTGCAATGCCGCAGATTTCTATTTCACCGCTGCGCCGAGGCGCAGAGAGAAAGGCGCTATGACGCGCACGTGAATGGTTAGAGTGCACGAGAACGTTGTGTTTTTTTGTGTGAATTGTAATCCTGAAAGATGCCGGCGCTGATCCGAGAAACACGCAGGACTTCCGATCAATTTAAAAATTAAAACGTGCTGATCGTTTGATGAAATCATTTATTCAACTCAATGATTACACTGACATCCATTAGATAATACTCTAGTCGCTAAATGCATGCGTTGCTCTTTTATGTTATTGCTAAATGCTTTTAGAGCCAGGCTCGTATTTCCTGTCTGCCTCCCTGCCGCGCACTTTACGCAGCGGCTCCACACACTGCTGCTGCTGCTGCTCATCCCTGGACGGAGCTGTCAGGAGGAGGAGAACTCCCAGGAGCAGGAGGAGGCTGCGAGATACATTAACTGCCCTTCAGTAAGGAGGCGCTGAGGAGGCGAGGCACGACGGGAAAAGAGACTCAGTCTGGAAGTTTGTTTGCGATCTCCACACTTTCCTCTCTGCGGATCGGATCCTCTGCGCACCGCAGTTTATATGAAACGGATTTTGCAGCAGGGTTATTGTTTCCTCTTAGACCTTGTTGGATCTGTGAGTGTGGACACTCGCGTACAGCCATAGAGGAGTCGGTGCAGGAGGTGCTGCTGATGCAGAAGTGAGGGCGGAATAAGTGCAATTTGCAATTGACCTAGTTTTATTGGGCAAACTCATTTACATATAAAACCACAGGGTCGAGCAGTCACCTCCACCTTCTTCTGCGCTGCTGCCACCGGAGTGCAAAGGACCATGTTGATGAAGGAGTACCGCATCTGCATGCCTCTCACGGTGGAGGAGGTAAGTTTACCTGCTCCATTTGCTGCATGTCTTATTTCCCCGCTGCAAAGCTTTGCAGGGCTGCAGCTCAGGCTGTTTGATTCACTGCAGTTGTTTGTTTTTTTTATTAAAAAAAACAATGTTTATGAGATTATTATTGCAAAGTTGTCAATGATGCACTTGTTATTTTTTTTTTGCACCGTAGCACAAAATAAAGCTCCTACAACCGAGGTGGGGTCGGCCACCGCGCGGTGGAGCTGCTGGTGTCTCTCTTTCAGCCTTAGGGTACCGATCTGTCACTGACAGGTCGTGCAATTTATATTATTATTTCTATTTTGTGCAGTATTCATGGTGAAAACACTTGAATAAAAATAGAACTCCTGTGCCGTTATCTTTTTTTTGTCTCCCCTCCTTTTTATTGCAGGAATTGAGGCTTATGCAACCCTTGTTTGTATTATAAAGTATATGACTCTGTTAAATGGGGCTGAAATACAGATTTAAGGCATTATGGTCGCATTGAATTTGCATAGACGATGCACTTTCGGCTGGAGATGGGTATGCGAGTGCTGAAGTTCCCTTCGGGTCACAGTGGTACCGAAACGGCTTCACGGTTAAAGCAACGCGGCTGCTGCAATTTGTTACGATCCAAATAAGACTACATGCAGTTCTCGAGCATTCGGCGCTGAGCTCTGCCGCTGCATGCTCATTTGATTCATGCTCAGTGCTGCTCACGACTCGCCTTTGCCTTTTTAACAATGCCTGATCACATGAATTGAGATCTGCACCTTTTCATACATGATGTTATAAGATAAGTGAGGCGCCTGGATAGCCTTCCAGTGATTCATTCCACCGTTACCTGCCGCAGAACAACAGGTGTTCCGGCGGAAAGCCTTTTATTGAACGCACCTGTCATAAAGGTTTAACGCATCATTTAACAGTTTATATGAGGCGACATGGTTTTTCTGTTGTAAACTCGGCTCTCCTCCGAATGCAGGTGTCACCGTAGTGGCACAGACTACTCGGGTTCATCTGTGCTGTTAGTGGCGACGCCGTCCTCCGGAAAGCAAAGCGCATTGTTGTGTTCCCGGGTTAGAGAAGGATGAAATAGGAGCCATCTGGATTAATTTAATCACGACACTTGAACAGTCTCCCCTGAAGCCTATTGATCTTGATCAAATATATTCACGCTGTCTCATCACATCTCATCCTAGGGCTGGCTGCTGTGTTTCGCTCCAGCAGTGATGGAAGACACTGTTGTCCTCCGTGGCCTGCAGCTGACGGCTATTGCATCTGCCAATTATAATGAGGGCCAACCCAATCTATTGATCGGCCACTGACTTGCCTATAATGAACATCAGTAATTGGTTAATTCTTGCAGGGATGCCCGCACACACAAAGTCAAATAAAGTATACCGTCGTCAATAATACTGGATGTGTTGAAACAGTAATTATAAGTGGTTGACTCCAAAATAAAGGAAAGGGAAAATCACCTACGCTCTGCTTCAATGCAGCAGCCAACGAAGTGTTGGTTGCATAATCTGAACCGGTGCGTATGATATTATAGGTGCTTGGCTCTGAGAAAATTGAATGCATGATAAAACACATCTTCATCTCTAGAGTCAGAGAGAGAGAGAGAGAGAGAGAGAGATTTCAGGGCCAAATCTAATAAATGTGACTTCCAGACACCGAAGATGTTTTCTGTCAGACCACACTGAAAGTGTTTCTCTGCTGTGAGAAGCATTCAAGTCGCTGTCGCCACTGAATGATGGGGTTTGGGGGGGAAGGAACAAGAGCTTCATCTTTGATCGGTTGGATTAACACAGGGGAGCGTCTGATTGACTGAAGGGTCTCGTCTCACTCCAAGTCATTTGTGGGGAACTTTTTTTTTTTACGTTCTCAGTCAGTTCAGGGGTTTGATCTTGGACTGGTAGTGGATTAAACCAAAACCTCAAGGACCACCTCTGATCAGAGATGTAAAGGACCCTTGGGGAAAAAACAGAGTCATCATAGTTCGTGCAGGATTTTGTAGTAAACTCCACATATTTTTATTTTTTTATTATTTTTTTAATGATTACTGTCACAAATTGTGTTAGGTGCTTTCTCTGTTGGACTGCGTTTAATGGACTGTGTTCACCATTACCTGAATGGAATCAATTTGTTTGATTTGTGTGGTTATACAGCTGCCAGCCGGCTGGATTGCAGGGCGGCAGCCGCTGCGAGGATAATTGAAACCCTCGTGATAATATGGAATTTGCAGACTGTCAATCTGGCTGTTACTGCGTTCTCTGTAATTCATTATTATGTGATCATCTAACACTGACATTGCATTCATTGGTGCATTGAATGGCGTTTTCGCTGATTGTAAAAGTAAAATAAAATATGAAGATCTATTATTTAATACAAATTTAGCATATTCCTGAATTGTTGTTGGTGTATTTCTGTGTTTCTGTGTTACAGAGCAAAGGTTCTTAGGTGATGATCCAAATATTAGCTGAAGGAGGAGGAGACCATTGTAGCTCAGCCAGGATGGAACGTTGCTCCTGGCTAATGTCTGGCCTCGGAAAACAGATGAAAAAATAAGAGCGGCCAAGGGATTTAAAATCAACTGTAATGTGGGCACAGCAGCTATAAACGGACAACACACAGCTTGTCTCAATCAAAGCTGCTGAATTTCAGTTGCACCGGGAGATTCAATAAAAATATTTACAGGATTGGATTCATATTTTTGGCAAATGTTTGATAAAATTACAAAATGGAGTTCAGTTTGTATTTGTCTAGACTACCGTCGAGACTACCGTACCCAATTACATGATGCCAAGAGGAGGGAGAGTCCATGACAAAGACTTTTAGCGTAGCCTCGCTTAGCACAGAGCCTTTCACAACAGAAACCAGACAACATACATGCTGTACGTTTGAGAAAAAAGCTTGCATGTGTGTCTGTGTTCCACTCACACTGGTTTAATGGGCGTCTAACAATATTCACCTTATCATGACAGGAAACGCTCAATCGCAGGTCCCTTCCTTTCCTCCTCTCTTCCAAATCCCCCTAAACCTTACTGACTGTCAACATCCTAGTTTAAACGAGGAGAAACAAAACAAAAAAAAGCTTCTGAGAATAGAAGCTGCGCTGACACATCGTGAATGTGTCAGTGGAGTTATGGGACAGGTGTTAGGAAAGATGCGGTGTGAAAAGGGGAGCAGCTGGGCATGCTGCGCTCCAATGTGATCACCATATAGCAGGATGTATTGTGCATCCTGATTGGTGAGGGATAGAACATGTGACTAAACTCATGTGAAGATGGAGAAGCACTTGGGCCCACTTTTTCTGAATGACTCAAATATCCATTTAGAACTGATCAATCCAAGATTCACCTAAAAAAATATATTTAAGTCTCATATTCAGTCATCAGTTTTATGTTAAATGGAGAATTGAACCTGCTACCCCCCCCCCCCCCCCCCCCGTGATGAGCTGGCGACTCATCTGGGGTGTAGCCCGCATCTCGCCCGTAGTCAGCTGGGCTAGGGTCCAGCAACACCTGTGACCCGAAAGACGGATAAAGTGGCTGTAGAAGAGACGATTGAGGGCGTCTACAAGAGGATGGATGGATGGATGGATGAACCTGCTGCATTTGTAGACGTAGACATGCTTAGGAACCTTCTGGTACACAGAGGGATGGTATAGAGACGTGCAAAGGGTCTTAAATCTCGACCTTTTTACACTGCTTCAGGATTTTGAAGTGCATTTCAGCACCCCTAAGTGGTCCACTGACAGACCTTGGAAAACGAAATCGCCCTACAAGGCACTTAATCTGATTTCCCATCTTGTTATTATCCCATTCATTGATGTTGATAAGGAAACATTCTTCCATGTTTGTTTCGCAGATGTTATTTGTTCCCTGAGGTGAATCTGAATCATTAGTTTTCCTGTGTAATCTTTATTGTTGTGGGTAAAAGGTGACCCTGCTTGCTAGAACCCCAATCTGTGCAAATATATCTTTACTTTGGGAATCAGAAATGTGATACGGACCCCTAGATCTGCCTTTAAACAATGATCTACAGATGCTAATCCTAATTTTATTCTGGTGGGGGTGGATGACAAGTGCGTACTCCACCAATTACAGTGACTTAATTAGCATGTCACGTGAACAGGTTTGACCAATTCAGACCGAGACCTGCATAAATATCAGATGATCAGCTGAAATGGTCTCTTTCAAACGATAATCAGGAGGCGGTCACTAATGTGCAGCTCTCGGCCCACAGCTCCGTGGCATTCACCCTCTCAGCATTTCAAAGAGCCACTTCACCGTAAAATGACCCTGTGAAAATTCACGCTTATTTTGTCAGCTATTTTTTACATTTAGTCTTTAGTCACGTCCTTATTTAATGATACCTTATATCTTTTAGTCAACATTAGGTTTAGTAAACTATGCTCCGTATGTTACTATGCTCTGAGGCTTAGCTTGTGATTTACATATTGTTGGATCCAATCAGTTTCCCTCCAGGTTCCTTCTCCAGATTATGGTCTGTTCTGTCTCCATCTTTCTAAATCCAAGGCTTCTGTGTCAAATCCAAGCCTGCAAACCACTGTGTGACATCACAGAGGAGTTACACTTCTTTTTAACACAAACATTTATCTGCTTGTGTGTTTGTTCCTGTTTGGTCGCTCCCAGCCAGGCAGACAGTGCTGTGGGTGCAGCACGGCTCCTCTCCTCTCTCTCTCTCTTTCTCTCTCTGACATCTGTTGCTTTTGTCGACGTAATCCAGTGACTTCTTCTCCGTTCTGGAAATTGCTTTATAATAGCTGGGCTGTGTCTCCTTTCAGCTACATTATATGTCCAAATTACCTCCCTCAGTGTTCATGTGAGGCTCCAATATTTCTTAAGACAAATGGAGGATGCGACTTGCCTGATTTCGGAATCATTTTGTGCCCATGTGGGGAAATTTTGGAAACATTTTCAGCAATGCGCTCGGAGCAGTTGTCGGTCATTGATCATGAGGCAGTTTGAGCCCAATCAATTTGCATGTCGATGCAAAGATAAACTGTAAGAACCTTAGCAAGGAAGCGATTGTTGGTACAGAGGTAAAACACCATTGTCTGGGGAAGCGTGCCATCACTGACGTCTATGAAACATCCTCTATTGCCAGGGACTCATGGGTAATGCTTGTCTGACAGCGCTGTCAGGAGCCTGGAGGTGGAGACTCGCCATTGTTCATGTACCTTCCCTGATTGTTGTTAAATCCAACGTTCTCACATCACAGATGACAGAAAAAAGAAAAGAGTCTTACAGCTGAAACAGGAATTTAATGAGTTTAGAGACAGGAAAAGATCTTTTAGAATTGTTCATAGAGCCAAATCTGATTTGACTCACGCCACCTGCTGAAAAAATGACACCAATCATAATTACATCAGAGCAACTCTTTCTATCTGTAACAGGGGACAATTCCACAGTACGGATTTCATCTCACTTTTTATTATTCAGAGACCTCGGGTCCACAATCGGGTCCAATCCATGGAGCGCCTCAATGCGTCCGTTCATTTCTACCTCCGTGTCTGTGTGCGTGTCTCTTAGTTGACCTGTGTGTCACCATACACGACGCCAAGATCTGACGGCTGCAGTAGTAAAAGAAATCAAAGTAAAACAGTGTTTGTAAAGAAGCGGCTGAAGGAGGACGCCTGCACCATGTGAGGTGAATGGGAAGAAGAGCAGGAATAGAGAGGATGGATAAAGAGAGAATTAATAAAATCGGTAATGTCTCAACATTCGTCATTTTCTTCAGCACCTATGTCCTGCATCTCTGTCGTCTGACTCCTGCTCATCAGTTCTTCCTCTCCTCCACCCCCCCCCCCCACCCCCACTTCTTGACATGTTTTCTCCTGATGCATACATTACGACATCCATTTTTCTCTCAGTGTGTTCCCAAGCAAGGAGCAGAGATGAAGCATCATGGGTGGGCGGTGAGCTTGACATTAGGTTGGGTGCAGCGACCTCAGACGAGGCATAGATGGGGGGTGGGGGGGGGGGTGGATAGATGGAGAGGGAGGAGGAGGAGGAGGAGAGACACAACAGGAAAGTGCTCTCTCCCACCCACGGCGGTCAGGATGAATAAATTATACCTCTTCACTCATCATGGACAGAGATTATGTAATCCCTTTCTCCCCTCAAGAGCTGTGCTTAAGTCATATCACATCCATTCATATGAATAGTTGGACAATACATTTTATAAAAAAATTTAACCAACTAAGTGCCAGTGAATATCACCCAATAATCTTCAAGTTGACGACCGTTGTGCCGAGTTGTTGGTTTCAAGCTAATCTTAAAGCTTGATTCTGAACAGACACTGCAGTGTTTTACATTTTCCTCTATGAGCTCCTTCAATTTTAAAGAATCTATTTTCACTACTGCAGACTCAAAGATATTCGAACCACTGAGCATCAACCCTCTGAAGCGCAAATCAAATTGTAAATTAGATTATTTTAAAAACACTTTGTCGACCTTCATATATTGACTTTAGCAGTAGACTCAAAGATTTGTTCTCTTATGGTCTGAATTTACATAAGGTTCTTTGTGCTTCTACTCCAAACTGATCGCCACTCCTGATCCAGATGCACAAGAAAAGTCAGCTCCGGCACCTTAAATCCATCTCGATAAGACGCCGAAATGTTGGGATGCTGTTCTGTGGAGTCACAAAAAATAACTTTTATGGCCTTTGGATGGGCAATATTTCTGGAGGCGGAGGAAGAGGAATAAAGCTAATGCTTAAAATAACAGCCTGCCTACAGTGAAACACGGCAGTGCCTTGGTGATGCTCTGGGACTGCTTCGCTTCCTCAGGCATTGGAAACCTGCAGCATGTGTAGAGGTCGAAAATGGGTTTCATTATGGATCAGGAAATCCTAGGAAAAAGCATCACTCTATCAAATAGGAAGTTGAGGTTCGGTCACTTTGGATGTTCCTAAAAGGACAATGATTCCAAGTATGATTAAGTTTCCATCAGGCTTTGGTTTTCTCAAGATGTTCAAGATCATTCTAGACTAGAGGATTTGGAGTAGACCGTTCCATCATATAATCTGAGGAATATTCCAGAACTGGAGGTCTTTGTCGAAGAGGAAATTCCTCAGTGAGGCAGCCAGAAACAGTTGTCTGGATATGAAAGCGGATTATTGCAGTAAAAGTATCTCTACAAAGTACTAGAATTACATCTCATTAACGGGTTGAATAATTTTCTGACTGCAGTGTTCAGTAAAATGAAAACAAATTTGACACACAAAAGGCAAGAGAGAGAAAGAGAGAGCAAGAGAGGTTGTATTTAGTTAGAGAACATAGCTGATAGATCTGGTGGTTGAATAATTGGCTGAGTAATCTTTTGCTTCTTCTGCAGGAAGAGTTGCTGCGGCATTTGTCTCAGATTTTCCAATGCGCTGCTGTAAGTGTAAAACAAAAACGTACCCTTTTGCCCAGAGTGGGATGTAAAGTTTAACTGTGAGCATCTCCGGTGGGATCTGAACCTGCTGTTCTTTTTGAAGAGAAGCCTCTGACCCCCGGCGTATCTCGCCGTCGGACCTGACAGGCGCCGCTGCCCTGGGCCTCTGGTACCTGAATGAAATGAGGGAAGGCAGTTCGCCATTTACAACAACATCTCTGAGCTGGCTGGCTGCCATCCCTGGCACCCTTCCACCCTGCTCCCACTCTGAATCCATCAAACCTTTACACTGACACAGCACCTTCACTTTTTACTGAGTCAGCAGGAGCGAGAGCAATGGCAGCATGCAACATTTCTGCTGAATCAGCAGCGTGTGTGTGAGTTGACTTAGAATTACTCTAAAAGATGGTAGCTCGGTAACGTATCCTCTCAGCACAAGGCTATGGTGTGGGCTTTTGTCTCATTCTGATTCTGATTGTCTGTATTCTGTTCAAATAGATATATGAAGAACTTATTATTTGAAAGTGTAAATAAATTACTTTACAACTTTCAGCTTTAATTTTACCAACAAAAAAAACTGAATAATTGGTTTTTGATCTCAAGCAGAGGAAATGCTGAGTAAATTCTGAAGCGGATGTGGGCACAGGATTTTGGATTTCACCTCCTCCAACATTGCAAGGTCTGGTCTTTTTTTTTTAG